>NC_031797.1:3442930-3449053 GCF_001522545.3 Parus major | reverse complement strand
CACCCGGCACTCCTCCCCTGCCCTCTCTCGGAGCAGGCCTGTTTTCAGCGGGCATGTTCAAGATGACGAAGTTTCCCTCAAGGATTGGAAAAGTGCCCCCAGCTCCCTTTGGCAGTGAACTGGCCCCTGGCACGGGCTCAGGGCCTTGCTCAACAGCAACCGGTTCACAGCAACAGGAACAGGTCGTGTTTTGTGACCAGCCAGGCTTTGCCCCAGTGGCCTCACCATCCTGGTGGCTGCCACAACTGTCCCTTGACCACCTTCCCTCTCCACACACAGGACACAAACCCTTCTGCTGTGCTGTTATTTTTGGGGAAAATAAGTAACTCTTAATTTCCTAATAGCAAAGTAAAACCAGCTGATCTACTGCTGTACTCAAACTAAAGTTTTGATGTGTGGTTAGTGACATTTTCTTGACCAACCACATTTGAGCTTATGGCTTGTTTTGGGATGTTTTTAACTAAATTTGATAGCTTGGTATACAAGATTCATCTGTTTTACATGCTTGTAAAAGTACCAGCCTGTGTTCTGAGAACACCAAGCTGTCTGCAAGGAGGCAGGTCACTGAAACCTTCCAATTCCACCATGAATTATTTGTAGTCACCCTACATGGCCTGAAACAGCAAAGCTGGCTTGCTCGAGGCCAGTTCCAGCAGCTATATGGAAATCCACAGCCCTGGTTTATACACACACTGTGGAACACAAAAAAACAGGAATCCTCTGCCTTGGGATACTCCATAGTTTGAAGACACTGAGCAGGGCCAGAGTTTACAAAAATCCAGATGTGCTATGGTACAGGACAGCTGTGAGGCAGGATAGGTGTGTGAGTGATTCTGCCCCCAAGCTCAGCTGCATCACCAGCCCTTTCCCAAGGTCTCACCCACGCTCCATCCCAAAAAGCTTTTGGTCCTAACAGTTTATGGGCTGGCAATTATTAAATTCATAGAAACAGATAAATTTCATAGAACATCCTGAGTTGGAAGGGATCCATAAGCATGGAGTCCAACTCCCAGCCCTGCACAGACCCTCCAACAATCCCACCCTGAGCATCCCTGAGTGCTGTCCAAACACTCCTGGAGCTCTGGCAGCCTCGGGGCCGGGGACCATTCCCTGGGGAGCCTGGGCAGTGCCAGCAGCCTCGGGGGGAAGAACCTTTCCTGATACCCAGCCTGAACCTCTCCAGACACAGCTCCAGCTGTTCCCTCAGCTCCAGCCCTTCATCCCAGAGGGCAGAGATTGCTGTTGCCTCTTGGGAAGAAGCTGCAGACCCTGCTGAGTCTCCCCTCACGCTCTTCAATGTTTTTACCTCACGTCTGTTGTCACCACCCCAAGTCCCACACCTCCATAAAGCTCCAAATTTACAGGCTGGAGGACACTGTGGTCCATCCTCACTGGAATGCAAAGTCACTCCAGCACAGCCAGGTGACAGCACAAACCACCAGCCTGTTTTTTGGCCAGGTGAGTCTGTCCAGCAAGAGCAGTGAGATCCTGACAGGCACAGCGCCATTCCCCACAGGGATCACCTCAGGAGCAGAAAGTTGGATAATGATTCCTCAGAAGTTGCAGCTGTATAAGAAGTTTTAACCAAGTGTTCCGCCTCACTACTTCCGGGAAGAATTCTAGTTCCTAATTTATTCTTTGTTGCTACAAACATGCTGCTGGAGCAAGCAAATCAACTCAGGATTAGTAAAAAAGCATATGCAGGTATTTAAAAACCACCAAAACTCACCAAAAGCACAAACTTTTTGCCTACATAAATAATCTGGGGTTTGATTAATAGCTGTGATCAACACCTCAGCAAAGCTCCCATCAGCTGCAGGACAGAAGGATCAAGATCAGCACTTCATCCAAACCAGCCCCAAGTACTAATTAATAAAACAACACCCACAAGGTCCCTTCTCTACCCATGCCAACACACCTGCAAGGCTTACAGCTTCCATAGGTGTTTTCTCTGAAAATCTCTGCCTAGAAATCAGCTAAATTCATAACTTCCCATCCAGACTTGCCTCTCACAACCAGAGCTTCCTTCCAAGGGCTGAGTTTGTTCTACACTCTCACCCTTCCTTCTGAGCGCTTTTTGGGGAGGAGAATAAAGAAAATTTCCCTCTCTGATTAACCCCCAATCCCTCCCTATCTGATTACAGCTCAGGAGCACAGCCTGTGACTGGGAACAAACTCTGGGACAGCGAAGGATGCTCAGAAGGGGAACTGATTATATTCCATGGAATAACCTGGAGCATGGCACTCACCTACAGCTCAGGAAGTCAGATCTGATCAGGTCTCTCCCCTAAGGCATCAGACAGTGACTAAGGCCCAGGAGCAAATAAAAACACTTTCAGACAAAACCCACATATTTAAACAGGCCTCATTCAATGTGTGTTGGAATTGGATCATCTCTAAGGGCCCTTCCATCGCAAACCATTCCAAAGTGATATTTCAATCACTTATCCTGCCTCCTGTATTTTTAGGATTTACAAATTAAGAACATGCAGTAAATAAGCAGCTTACAAAGCAGGGCAAGCAGCACGGGACAAGTGGTTCTTTTTTCCAGTTTCAAACAAGGTGACCAGTCCTGATGGGCAAACTCTGTGCCAAAACTTGCACTGGAAGAACCAGACAAGGATTTTTTAATTTGGTTTTTGCTGCTTCGAGTTCTATCATGCCCAAGTCTGCAACCTGGTAATTTCAATGTCACCAGGGTACAGCTATCAAGCAGAATAATACTGAGTGCAACTGGAAGATCTCTAAGGTCCCTTTCCAACCCAAGCCTTGCTATAATTCTCAAAGCACGTCAGAAGAACCAGACCTGTGTCAGGTTTTCGGTTTGAAGCCACAAAATCCCCGGGAACGCTTAAACCCGGGATTTTCCTGCCCGGAAGTGAGCAGAGGACAGCAGAGGGGAGCTCGGGAGGGCAGCCCTGCAGGGGAACACGGAGGGCAAGGGGAGGCTCCTGGTGCTGCCTTTGTCCCACCTTCTTCCCCCTCTCTCCACCCCAAGCCCCTCAGGGCAGCCCTGAGGAATCACCAGAAAAAAGTCCCCAGCGGGGTCACAGAATCACAGAACAGATCCTCAAGGACCATCGAGTCCAATTCCTGGCCCTGCACGGAACTCCTCAACAATCCCACTCTGCGCCTGAGAGCGCTATCCAAGCCCTCCTGGAGCTCTGGCAGCCTTGGGGCCGTGACCATTCCCTGGTGAGCCTGGTCACTGCCCCAGCATCCTCTGGGGGAAAAATCCCTTCACTGACCGCCACCCTAAACCTCCCCGGACACAGTTCCAGCCATTCCCTCGGGTTCTGTCCCTGGTCCCAGAAAGCAGAGATCGGAGCTGCCCCTCTGCTTCCCCTCACGAGGAAGTTTTAGACTACGATGAGGTCTCCCCTCAGTCTCGTCTCCTCCAAGCTGAACACAACAAGTAACCTCAGCCGCTCCTCCTAAGGTTTCCCCTCAAAGCCCTTCACCATGTCCGCTGCCCTCCTTTGGACGCTCTCTAACACCTCGGTATCTTTCTTATATTGTGGCGCCTAAAACTGCATGCAGGACTCAAGGTGAGGCCGCACCAGCAGAACGGGACAATCCCCTCTCTCGACCGGCGTGTTGCTCCCCCCGCCCCGCGTCCCCGCGTCAGGTGACAGGCGAGGAGGACACGAAGGGACACGAGGTGGGACGCGGGTGGGACACGGAGGGGGATCCGGTGCGGGCGGGCGCGGGAAGCGCCGCGGGCGGGTGACCTTGGGCGCGCGCACCTGCCGCAGCCCCGCGCGCGCGCCAGTCACGTGACGGGAGGGGGGTGTGCGCCCTCACGGCCCCAACATGGCGGGACCGGCCCCCCCTCAGCACCCCCAGACCGGGACCTGCCCCCCCTCAACCCCGTCCGGCCCGGCACCGGTCCCCGCTCAGTCCCCCGGCCCGGGGGAGCTCCGGCGGGACTCTTTCCTGATGTTGCGGGAAAAGGTGACCGAACCTCCCCCGCCCCGTCCCAGCGCGTCGCCCTCCCCTTCCCCTCACCCGATCTCATCGGCGCCTCCCACGCTGTTCATGGCGGCGGCTCCTCCGGGGCCGCGCCCTGGGAGGGGCAGAGAGGGGCGGGGCCGCGCGCGCGCGGGGGCCGGCGGGAAGGGCAGTCCGCGCGCTGGGAGGGGCGGGGCCTCCGCGGGGTCCCCCCCCCGGGGGGGTCCCAGTGCCCACCCCTAAAATCCCACTGCCACCCCCGGGGGTCCCACTGCCCACCCACGGGGGTCCCACTGCCCTCCCATGGGGTCCCACTGCCACCCCCGGGGGTCCCAGTGCCCTCCCATGGTGTCCCACTGCCCACCCCCGGGGGTCCCACTGCCCATCGCCGGGGTCCCACCGCTCAGCCGCGGGTCCCGTTGCCCACCCGCAGGGTCCCGCCCTGCCCCCGCCGGGCTCAGCACCGCCTGCAGCCCCCCGGGACCCTCCCTCCGTGCCTTACGGTGCAGCCCGGCTCTGCGGTGGGCGTGCGGGTCAGCCCTGGCACGCAGAGCGCTGTGCACGGCACGGGTGTGCTGCGAAGTGGGGCTGGCAGCCTGCTGTGCGACAGTGTGGGGCACAGGGCTGTGTGTGCCCCGGAGCAGGGCACAGTCCTGGTGTGCAGCCCCGGAGGGGGACACAGCCCCTTGCACAGGGAAAACCCCTCCCTTCATGTCCCCCCTGATCCAGCCCGGCTCCACCACTCAGCGGTGCTGGCCATTCCCACTCCGGCCATTCACAGCACGGTGCCACCGGGAGCTGGGACATCCTCGGCACCCCAGACCACCGCAGTGACCCCCAGGCCACGTGTGCCCACTCGGGGCTGGCAGCTCTGGCTGCCCCGTGGTGCCCTGTTCCCGATAAGGGCTCCCATTCCCGATAAGGGCTCCCAATCCCTGGAGGGGCCCCAGCCGCTTGTGCACACTCAGCACTTTCCAGCAGGGCTATTTAAAGCCGGCCAAGAGCCCAGTGGCCCTTTCTTTCCCTCCTCCCCTGGCAGTCTCGGCCTGTCCAGCTGGACTTTCCTCCTGCAGCCATGAGCTCTGGAGCAGCGGCAGGGCCGATCTTCGCCGAGGGCGAGGATTGCAGGGCGGCCTGGAGGGAAGCCACAGCGGGCTACGATGAGCCCGATGCCCACCTGGAGATCCTGGGCAAGCCGGTGATGGAGCGCTGGGAGACTCCCTACATGCACTCGCTGGCCACCGTGGCTGCGTCAAAGGGTAACGGGGACCCCACGGGCTCCGGGACGTGCTGGGGGTGCAGCCTCCCCAAAAAGAACTGGTGTGGGGGGAGATGTTCTGCTGGCCACTGCATGTGGTCCCCCTGCAGTGACAGGGCCAGCAGGGCCACGGTGGGACTTGTGACTTGTGTCATTCTAGAAAGGGGATGGGGACATGGGGAAGGGATGCAGCCACCTCCCATCCAGGCCCTGCTGATTTTGGGGTTGTTTCCCTGGCAGAGGGAGGGTTGGATGTTGTTTGTTCCCACTGGGATCAACTGGGGGGGTTTGGTGGGGACAAAGGTGGCAGGGACATGGGGCTGCTCCCAACTTCTCCCCTCAGTGCCAGCAGCACCACGTGCTCCCAACCTGGACACAAAGAGCCCAATCTGGGGAAAGAATGGATCAGAATTCAGGGCTGGGGAGGGTTTTGAGGCAGAGAAAACTCAGAGCTGTGAGCTCTGGGTTCCATCCACAGGCGGCCGTGTGCTCGAGGTGGGGTTCGGGATGGCCATCGCCGCCTCCAAGGTGCAGGAATTCGACATCGAGGAGCATTGGATCATCGAGTGCAACGAGGGCGTTTTCCGGCGCCTGGAGCAGTGGGCCAAGGCACAGCCACACAAGGTCAGGGGCAGGGTGGGCTGTGCCAGGGTTGGGGGTGCCTGTGGCCCCCCCAGCTCACCCCTCTGCCCCCCACCCGCAGGTGGTGCCCCTGAGGGGGCTGTGGGAGGACGTGGTGCCAACGCTGCCGGATGGACATTTCAGTGGTGAGACAGCAGCAGCAGGATGGGGAGGGGTGGGTGGGGACCCCCCAAAGCCCAGGGCAGCCCAGGACATCCCTGAGCCATGGAAAGGGGGGAACAGTTTGATCAGGGTGCAGGTGGAGCTCACATCCTCCAGTGGGGCTGGGGACA
>NC_031797.1:3420579-3442490 GCF_001522545.3 Parus major | reverse complement strand
GGGACACAGGAGCCCCTCAGGGTCCCTCCCAGCTAACGGGCAGCCCCGCTGTTCCCGGGCAGGGATCCTGTACGACACCTACCCGCTGTCAGAGGACACCTGGCACACGCATCAGTTCAACTTCATCAAGGTGACACCTCGGGGAACTCTGTGGGAGCTGCTGGGGCTGGGAGGGGGAGCTGGGGCCGGCTGCCGTGCGGGAGGAGCTGAGCCAGCTCCCCGCATTCCCGGGACAGGGCCATGCCTTCCGCCTGCTGCGGCCCGGAGGGGTCCTCACCTACTGCAACCTGACCTCGTGGGGGGAGCTGCTCAAGAGCAGGTACAGCGACATCCAGAAGATGTTTGAGGTGAGTTGTTCCCCTCCCCAAAGCCGTGCCCGGGATGAGGTAGAGGCTGTGGAACTCATCCACGGTGCTGGGGATGGGCCAAAGGGGAGCTTGGAGGGTTTTTCCCCCTGCTGCTGGTGCTGTCCCCGTGGTGTCCCTTCTCACATGAGCCACCCCAACCCACGGCTGCTCCTCCTCTCCCACAGGAGACCCAGGTGGGGCCGTTGCTGCAGGCAGGGTTCAGGAGGGAGAACATCAGCACCAGGGTGATGGAGCTGCAGCCGCCCCGCGAGTGCCGCTACTACTCCCACCCCAGGATGATCACCCCCACCATCCTCAAACACTGAGGGGCCCAGCCCGGGGAGCAGGAGCTGATGAGGAGGAGAAAAGCTCTGATCTCCTTTAAAGCCCCTGAGACATCCAAACTGATTCAGCCAGAGATGGGTGGAGGCTTGGGATGGATTCCAGGGGACAAAAGGACAGGAAAGTCCCTGCCCCAGAAGCCCCCTGCCCTGGAGGGGTCTTGTGGGCTTTGTGGGAGATCTCACCCTGTTCTGTCCCCTCAAGACTTCAAATTCTCAATTAAGCTGGAATTGCAGAGTGTGGGCTGGAGCCTTTGGCCAAACGGGTTCCAGAACCAGCCATTTCTTCTAAAAACTGGATCATTTTGAGAAATCACAGAGTGGCTTCCCACAAGAGTCAAATAACCCAAATCAGGTGGGAGAAATGGGGCAGTCTGAGGCATTTTGAGGCTTTTCAGCTTCTCCTGAAGCAACTCCCCAGAGAAGTTTCCCAACATTTTTGGCCAAAGCCCACGGCAGCAAATCCTGACCCCAACCCCCCCTCACAGCTCAATAAATGATGTTTCCTCTCTCCCCAGAAGGGACAAAGTCCATTAAAAGGAATTAAACACCCAAACTCCTGTTCCCGAGTGATTTGTCTTTCCAAAGTGTGTTTGTCCCTCAGGCAGGAGCATTCCTCATTCCAGGCTCCTGGGAAGCACCCAGGACAGGCTGCTTTATCCCTACCCTGCTTAGGAGCTCTATATTCAGGTTTATTAATCACATTCTGATTTTAAGCAGCAGTATTTGACTTGTTACAGAAACAGAGTTAATTTCTGGCCCCTGTACACACAAATATTACAGTTTTACCAGATCCTGTGCAGGAATTAGCAACAAGGAGCAGGTGGTGAGTAAGGGATGAGATCAGGGATCACCTGGACATGTGTTGGTTTCAGAACTTCCCAACAAAGCTAAAAAAACCCATTCTGGCAAAACCTTTATGTCACAATATGTCAACACCTTCCCTGACAGAAACCAACTCAGCATTGTTATCAAATTCACCTCCTGTTTTCCAAGCCCTCAGATCAGAGGGGTTTATTTAAGACAGGAAAGCACCTGGACCAGGTAGAGTTTTATTGGAAGGCGCGTGAGGAGCCGGATTTGTGCGTGAACGTGAGCAGTGCCCGGGGGCAGGGAGTGGGGACATAAATAAAGGCTATTTCCTGTACCAGATCTGCAACCTCCTCTCCCTCTTGATTTTCCTCTGCAGCTGCAGGATCCCGTAGAGCAGAGCCTCAGCTGTGGGTGGGCAACCTGAGAGAGAGAGAAAGGGAAGAAGGGAGGAAGGTCACAGGGCTGGGACCTGCAGGGAGCTGGAGGCAGCAGCAGAGGTGCCAATCCCAGGATTTATCCCAAAGCTGACTCCCCTCTGGCTTTGTGGTGGGACAGCCAGGAGTGTAAAGAAACAAAAAGTGATGGTGTTTATCAAGCTCTTTATCAAAGAGAGCAATTCTTTGATCAAATTCTGTGATCCAAACCCCTCTCCCACCCCACTGACGGTGCCACCACCATCACAACCCTCCCCACCCCACAATCCCTGGAGCTGCTACAGCTTCCCCAGCACTGAAACAGGAAAACTTCCCAAACCTACACCCTAGAGCAGAGAATTCCCCCTCCCTGCCCCGCTCCCAGGTGGAGCTGCCCCTTGTACCTGGCACATAAATGTCCACGGGCACGATGCGGTCGCAGCCCCTCACCACAGAGTAGGAGTAGTGGTAGTAGCCCCCACCGTTGGCACAGCTGCAGGACAGGGACAGGGACAGGGACAGGCTCAGCCCAGGAGGGTGAGCAGGAGGCCAAGGGAAGGTGGCCCTGGGCAGGCAGGCACTGCCAGGCTCAGAGCCACCAGCTGAGAGCTCACAGGTGACACTGCCCCATCACGAGCCCTGCCTGGGATGTTTTTAGATGAATCCAACCCAGCTGAAGTGTTCCCATCACCCTCACAAAGCAGATTTCACAGCCCTCCCTCTCTGCTACAAAATCTTCTATTTTCCCTCAGAGTTTTTCCAGAATTTGTCCTGTTCCAGCATGGACTGGCTGCCCCCAGCCCTGGTGTGGGGACAAGAAAAGTTGTGAGAATCATGGAATCATTCAGGTTGGAAAAGACCTCTGAGATCATGGAGTCCAACTGAGTCCCCCATGGAGCAGATTCCAACCAAATCCTTTCATGGAGCAGATTCCAACCAAATCCCTTCATGGAGCAAATTCCCACTGAGTCCTTCATGAAGGAGATTCCAACTGAATCCCCGATGGAGCAGACTCCAGCACAGCAGAAGCATTTTGAAAGCCAAAAGCAAACTCTGGGATTGTGGATATACACAAGTTTGGCAGCTGCAAATCCCCTGAAGCTATCCCTGTGAGGATTGACACACACCATCCCCAGAAGGAGCCTTTCTGCTCTACGAGGCCTCTTTAAGAACTTGCAAACACAAACAAGCAAAGAATTCCCCCCACGGCACCGAGGACATCCTGGCACTCACCTCCCCATGGACACCACGTAGCGAGGCTCTGGCATCTGGTCATAGACCTGCAGAACAGGGACATTTGGGATGGTTCCCAGCTCCCCCTGCCGTGCCCGAGGTCCCCGTGCTCCCCGTGCTCCCCGGTACCTTGCGCAGCGCCGGGGCCATTTTGTTGGTCAGGGTCCCCGCCACGATCATGACGTCAGCCTGGCGGGGGCTGGCCCGGAACACCACCCCAAAACGATCCATGTCGTAGCGAGGAGCTGCCATGTGCATCATCTCCACGGCACAGCAGGCCAGCCCGAAGGTCATGGGCCACAGGGAGCTCTGTGGGGACAGGCAGGAGCTCGGGTGACACAGAGAAAGGGCAGCAAAACCCACGGCTGCGGGGGAATGGATACAGGGAGAGCTCTGTGCGCAGCCTGAACGTGTCCAGAGCTGCTCCCCTGATCCTGCTGAAGCCACCAAACCACACAGGGACAGCAGAGAAGGGACAGCAGAGAAGGGACAGCTCAGAGTCCCACAGGGACACTGGTGTCCCAGCTCAGGGGACAGCCCAGAGCCCCACAGGGACAGCGGTGGCCAGACAAGGACCAGCCCAGCTAAGGCAGAGCACAGCAGACCCAGGGCACTGTCACTCATGTCACCCTTCCCCACAGGCACAGCAGCTGCCCAGGGCAGGGACAATTCCAGAAAGTTCCTTTTCCTGGTGACCAAAGGGCAGTTCCAGACCCCACACACACCCTCGGTCTCTCTCCCGCTCTGTCACTGCACCCCAATGTCACCCTCTGGCCACAGAACTCGGCCATGGGAGCTCTGAGCCTATTTTTATCCTGACAGGAGGTGTCTCCCATCTGTCACCCTCTGTCCCCCGATGCCAGGGGAGCCTGCTGGCTCGGGACTCACCCGCCGTGCCCAGTTGACCAGGTCATCGAGCTTGGTGATGACGTACTCGCCACGGCTGCTGGGGACGTAGGATTTCCTCTGGACAACAGCAGAGCTCTTCTGCACCTGGACAGAGCTGAAAGGAACAGCACAGAGCCATCACTCTCCAGTTATTTCCTTGCAGAATCAGCCCTTAGTCCTCCAAGGGCTGTGATTCCCCGAGGAATGGCAATCCCACCCCTCTGTTTGTAGCAGAGGATTCTCCCCAGTGTGGGATCTGTGATCTGTGGGTTTGGTGCTCAGGCAGAGCCCCTCAGCCACGTCCCAACCACAGAGAGCCCCGGGGCTCCCAGATCTCCCCGGAGCTTGGCAGGGAAGGGAGGAGACGCCTGACCCGGGGTGGTGGCACAATCTGCTGTTCCCTGTCCCCAGGGCTGTTACCTGTCAGCGTGATCGGCCGCCGGCGTCTGATGGAGCAGCTGAGCCTGAACGGGACTCACAGAGCCGGGCCTGGGGACAGAAAGGGCCCGCACAGGGTGACAGAACCCCCCGCCATGCACCCGAGCCCCCCCGGGAGCCGGTGCTCCACAAACCCCAGCGGGGAAGGAGACCCCCAGTGACCCCCCAAAGCTCGGGGAGCCGATCAGCCGCGGCTCTGGGGTCCCCCCAGCCCCGGTGTCCCCAGCCCCGGTGTCCCCAGCCCCGGCGCTCACCGCCAGCCCAGCACACCGTGCGCGGGGAGCCGGAGACCTGCAAGAGAGGACGGGAGAGCTGAGCGCGGCTGTGGGCCGGGAACCGCCTGCTGTCCCCTCAGGGCTCCCTCCCGGTCACTCCCTCGGCGGGGGATCGAGGGCTTGTTTCGGTCCCCAAACCGGTCCCTGTCCCCGTCCTGCCCCTGTCCCCGGCCCGTCCGTGTCCCGTCCCTGTCCCCGGCCCCGCTCACGGCCCAGCGCCGCCATCTCTCCGCAGCCCTTCACGCAACCTCTGCGCGCGGTGCACCCGCTAAAGCGCCCGGCGCGGCACCGCCTCAGCGCTCCGGCGGGAAACGCGTCCCGGCCGAGGGGTTCCGGAGGCACCCGCCGGCCCCGCCGCGGCCCGCGGCAAAACGATCCCAAAACAATTCCCGGCGGGCGGGGCCGTCCCGGTGCTGTCCCGGAGGCGCCGCAGGACTCGGCGGGAAGGGCCCATCCCGGGGCTGCGGTCGAACAGGAAAATAAGGAGCGGCCGTCCCTGGGTGGGCTCGAACCACCAACCTTTCGGTTAACAGCCGAACGCGCTAACCGATTGCGCCACAGAGACCGCGCTGCCGCCACTCCCCGCCTGTTCCCGTCTCGCACCTGTTCCGTGTCGCGCCCGCCCCCGGGTCCCGCCTGTGTCTTGTGGCCCGTTATCCCTTCCTGTGTCCCGCCTGTGTCTTGTGGCCCGTTATTCCTCCCTGTGTCCCGCCTGTGTCTTGTGGCCCGTTATCCCTCCCTGTGTCCCGTCTGTGTCTTGTGGCCCGTTATCCCTCCCCGTGTCCCTGTGTCTTGTGGCCCGTTATCCCTCCCCGGGTCCCTGTGTCTTGTGGCCCGTTATCCCTCCCCGGGTCCCGTCTGTGTCTTGTGGCCCGTTATTCCTCCCCGTGTCCGGTGTCCCATATCCCGTGTCCCACATCCCACCCCCGTGTCCTGTGTCCCGTGTGCCACACCCTGTCCCCGTGTCCGGCCTGTCCTGTGTCCCGTGTCCCACCCCCGTGTCCAGTCTGTCCCCTCCGTGTCCCCCCCGTGTCCCACCCCCGTGTCCGGTCTGTCCCCCCCGTGTCCGGTCTGTCCCCCCCGTGTCCCCCGTGTCCCCCCCGTGTCCCCCGTGTCCCCCCCGTGTCCCCCGTGTCCTACCCGTGCCGTAGTGCTCCAGCCCCGTGGGCACCTCCTGCGTGGCAGGCTCGTCAGGCAGCTGAAATAGCTCAGTTGGGAGAGCGTTAGACTGAAGATCTAAAGGTCCCTGGTTCGATCCCGGGTTTCGGCAGAAGCTTCTTTTCCTGCCGGGACCCGGTTTGCAAAAGCGCTGTTTTCACCCCAAAACACCCTCTGGTGTTTCCGAATTCGTTATTCCCTCCCCAAACTCTGCACGTGATCGTTTTAAATATTCTGGAAACAGACAGGGGTGAAGGATTGCAGGATCTAACCCTGGATTAATGATAAATATTATTAAAGAAATTAAATAAAGATGAATTATAAATTAATAATAAATACAAGTTAATGATCTTACACTGAGCATTGAGGAGGGAAGCTGAGGGAACATGGATTAATTAACACTGGACAAGCAGAGGTGGTGTGTGTTAGCCCATTTTAAATAAAGCACAAGCACAAAACCCAGTGAGTTCATTTCCCAGTGATTAATAATGTGAAACTGAGACAGAGACAGGATATTACAGCTTTATCTGATGTATAAAAACTCTCTTCACCTGCTGTAAGATCTGCCACAGATTAAAATAATGAAACAAAAGCAGCAAATTTTGATGATTCACTTCATCCCACTTTATTAAATCCACATGATGTGTACATGGTGAGGCTGAATCTGATGCCCAGCAGCAGTGAGTGACCAGTGGGGCAGCACTGGAAAGGGGTGGGACAAGGTCAGGATTATCCCTGGAAGTATCCAAGGCCAGGCTGGAGGGGCTTGGAGCCCCCAGGGAGATTTCCCTGACCAGGGAGGGGCTTTAAGGTCCTTTCCACCCCAAACCACTCCAGGATTCCACAGCTGCAGTGGAGGTGAGGTGGTTCTGCTTCTTAACATCACTTACTCTTAACAGCACTTGAGGAGTTTTGATGGAGAAGGGAACAAAGGGTTAATGTGAAGGAGGGGGAAGCTGATCCCCATCTCCAAATTACCCAGAGCACTGGGATGAGGGGCAGGAAATTCCCTCCCCAAACTCTCACCTCCAGAGGGAAAGTGCCACTCACAGCTCTGAGTTAACTCCATCATTAATTTTTTATCCTACCCTACAAAACTCATTATTCCTCCTCCCAGGTTTTAATAAAAAACTCACTTCCTGGCCTGTCCCTATAATTGAGGTACTTGAGATAACGGGAATGAGGATTCCATGGTAAAACTCATTAGAGAGCACAGAGCAATTAAAAGTGTAATTAAAATATATTCAGATAATTACTACCAGCCGGGATAGACATCTGGATCCCAATTTCAACTTCTGTATTTCAAATCATCTTGGGTTTTACTGGACAAGCAAGGAGATCACATTTCATTATCACAGAGAAACCCTAATCAGGGGGTTTTATGTATCATTTATCATTATTCATCATTAATTAGTTCTTGGTGACACTGCTTCCATGTGCCACGGCTCCAGCAAAGCTGGGCAGGGAGCTGGGCAGGATTAAACTGGGAATTCAGATGAGAAAAAGACAATTAAAAGCCTCCCAAAATTCCTGGCCTCAAAAGAGGCAATAAACCAGCATTCCACTGGCTCACTGCTAGAGGAAAAGGGAATGTTTTTGTTTAAGCAAACCTGGATTCCTTCTCCACGGGACTTTACTTGTCACAACAGAACAAAACCCCACAAATCTTTGTGATCCAGGTCGCAGCTCTGAGCACCAATCTGATTTCCCACCCTTGGAGATCCGTCAGGCAGGAAGGAGGAACCCCCCAGGAACGTTTCCTGCAGGAACCCCTTCCTGGCTTTATCAGGAACAACGAGGCCACCAGGATAAAATCCCTTCCCAAGTTTGGCTAAAAGAACCCACGTGAAGTTGGTGGAGCAGCAGAAGCTTTGCACAGCACTGGGGGGTCTCTGGCAGCCCCCCAGGAGGGCACTGATGGATCAGGATCTGGCAGATCCTCAACATGGTGAGGCCATGGGAAGCAGCGAGGGCTGAGAGCCAGCTGGGGCTGGGAGCAGAATATTTGGGGATGTACACACAAACTTTACAAAGAATGCCACGTTTTTGTACAAATCACCACTGGTTATTTACACCTGGCCCCAGGGCAGCCCTGGCCACTCCTCAGCTCTCCGCAGGCTCCGGCTCCGTCTTGAGCTTTTTGCTTCCCAGGACTTGCTCATCAAACAACTCTCTCTCTCTGGAAAGAAAAAGATAGGAGTTTATAAATTAAAACAGGGTATTATTGTCCAGATTACATCACCTGGACAAATTAAAGCTGGCACATTTTGTCCCTCATGAGAGGGGGACACTGAGCTCTCCTGCTCTCACCCCAAACCTTTTCTGTATCCAACAATAATGAGGTAAAAACCCTTGGAAAATCCTAAAAACAAATCTACCTTTTGCTCACAGGTGGTCCTTTAATGTACTTCTCTTCTGCCTTCTCATAATCAATGTCATCCACAGCAGCAATGGCACAGATGATGGCCTAGAAAAGCATTGAATAATTATTAATAATAATAATAATCAATAAGCAAAACTAAACCACAGCCAGGGATTTCAAGCTGCCTCAGCTGAGCACACTTGGAGAAAAGGGTTCCTCAATCACTTGGAAAACTTGGATGAAATCGCTCGTTGAGTGCCTGAAATTCTTAAATAAATAATATGAACTTGTTCTGTATCATTCCCCTGGGGGGTATTTTTATCCTCAGATTAAAATATTCCTCACAGTAATTTTGTTTCTACACGAGTTAATGTTCTCCTGGGAAAATTCCTGTGAAGAACAAAATGTATCCACAACAACTGTAAAAACTGCCAACACACCACCCCCCCACCTCGACACACACAAAGGACCAAGAAAACCCTGAGAAGTTGCCAAATTAAAATAAAAACCCCAAAAACAAAGCCTTGAAGCATTCCAGAAGTAATTAAAATCCATCAGAAAACTACCAGTCTGCTTTTAAAAGCAACAAACTACCTGAAGCTTCTCCTCTCTGTGCTTAAAAATCAGCATTTGAGTGACTCAGGCTGTGGGAAGGGGTGAATATTCCTGCTTGGCTCAGCTCTGGGAACTCTCTCCACGTCATTCCATAGGAGCCACACCACACCAAAGGAATAAATAATGGGAATTACAGCCATTCATCACTCCACAGTTCATCTTCCCCCTGTTTCATGCTCCCTCACCTCAGGTAAAAGCACATCTGAGATGAATCTGATGCCGTCCCCCAGGATTTGGTGCAGGTTCTTGGTGTCCATCTCCCTGTACACCTCCTTCAGGTACCCAACCACCAGGTCCAGCTGCTCCTCATCCTCCAGGTAAGTCTCCACACAGGTCATGTACCGGCTGGAATTCAGGAATTTCTTCAGCCAGCGGGATTGTTTCCCACTTTTCAAGATCCCCAGGAGATGTTCTTCAGCTCCTTTTGACTTGACTATGAACTCCACCAGCTTCTTGTTCTCCCTGTCCCTGGCAGCTCTGGTCCTGTCAGGGAGGAGCTTCCTCGGGGGTTTCTGGGGGGAGGTGTCTGAGGAAGACTCTCCAGCCCCTTCCCCCTCTGTGTTTGGGAATGCCATCTGCACCACGCTCTGGTATCCCTCTTTCCTCACTGGGTAGCCTGGAAGAGAAACCACAACAATTTAGATTGAAATGTGCAAAGAGTTTTCATAACCATATCAATAGAAAATAAGGAATTTTATTGCTGAGAGGAGTTTTTCTTCCTTCCCTACCAAAGAGCTTAAAAAACCACCACCAAAAACATTTATTTGCCTTAAAGAAAATTAAAATATTAGGGAGCAACATAAGGAACCAGTCACAACTCCAACTGACCCGATTGTCTTGAACCACCAGTATTTATTTAATTTATTAAACCCTTAATTGCAAGAATGGGGAGTTGTAAATTCACCAGCAGCCCCTCTCTGGGTCTGGTGCCACAGTCACTTGTGTGTAAATGTTGGAGCTACGTTTACCCAGCCAAGAGAAAAATTCCCAAAGGGATGGATTCACTTACTGATATCAGCAGCAAAATACTCCAGGAAGGACCCAGTGAAAGAATGACAACCTAAAAACCAAAACCAGGGGCAGTGATCAGTTCCATTCAGCCCAGAAATCCAAGCTTGGAGTTCCCTTTTCCTGGAGGATCTCAGGATGAGATCCCAGAGAAGCTGGGAGTGCCCAAGGCCAGGCTGGATGGGGCTTGGAGCACCCTGGGACAGTGGAAGGTGTCCCTGCCCCATGGCAGTGGGGACTGGATGGGTTTTAAGGTTTCTTCCCACCCAAACCATCCTGGGATTTGGTGATTCCATGGTCACCTGCCCCTCCTTACCCACTCGGATCCGATAGTCCAGGATCAGCTGGAGGCACCACTCGATTTCCCTGGAATAGTTCTCCTTGGCTCGTTCCTGCAAAACAAGGAGGATTTTCTGTCCCAAATCCAGCAGCTCTCCAAGAGTTTCAGGCCAGGACACCAAGCAGGGGACAGAAATGGTCCATGACAATTTTTTCCTCACAGTAAAAGAACTCCTGCCAGAACTGTCACAGGGATGAGAGTGGCTTTGAGGGGGTCAAGCCCCACATCCCACTCCTGGAATTATTTATATCCTGGGTTTCCCACTGTGTTTGCCCAACCCCTGCAGTTCCAGATCTCTGGGATACTCACAATGAGCTCCTGCTTCTCCTCACAGTCAAAGTGCTTCAGGCTCTTCAGGGACACTGAGAAACTTTTAAATAAACACAGTCAGAGGTTTACACTGACACTCCCCTGCCCCATTTCCCTGTTGTTTTACTGCAGTTCTGCTTCTCCCTGAAAATCCCATTTCCCAAGGAATTACGGAGCACAAATTCTAATAGTTTTTACTTCCAGAGCATGTAACAGTATGGAAACTTCTAGCAAATGAGAAATACCTCGTTCAGAGAAAAGTTAAAGGCAGCCCAGTTCTTCTAAAAAGTTTGGGCAGCACAAGGAGAACAGTGGCTGCATTCCAGGGATATTTTTTTTTTTTTGTTTTTGGTTTTGTTTTCGATTCCTCAGCCCTTCCCAGGGAGAGGGAGCTGCCTCAACCCTGCAGCGTAACAAAGTACCTGCAACCTCACCTGCCCCAGTGCCCCAGCTCCTCCCTCCCAGATCAGCCTGGGGAGGACTGTGCTCACCCTGCACCAGGAAACAAGCACAGGACCCGGAATAAAGAGACTGGAAAGTCAGGGTGGGATGAAAATCCACATTTACCCTTTTTTCTTCTCATTTGTGGTGCCATCTATGAAGAGCACACAGGCCCTTCGGTGCTTCCTCTTCACTGCTTTCACCTGGAGAGAGGAGAAAGCCTCAAAAATCCTAATCCTGATAAAACAGGGATATTTTTTCCTGTGGCTATCACCCACTACAACCCACACTTAAACTTTTCCTGTTGGTGCAACTTCCATTTATCACACAAATATGAAAATTTCAAGTGGAAGCAGCAACCAGTTACCCCAAGGGAGCATTTTTAGTGCACAAAGAGCCTCCCCTTTCTTTTGCAAATTGGGAACAAAATCCTGTGCTCTGTCCAAACAGGTGTGAATTTACCACGTTTTGAGTGTTTTTAGAACAAATTTACTTCTATCAGTTTCAAAATGCTTCTACTGGAAGGTCTTTAACACCTCCAGGAAGGGCAAAAGTCACTCCAGCACTGGGAATTGCTCCTTATCAGCAGGATGTGAGGAGGCAGGAGCTGCTCTTACCACAGCTGGCCAGTACGGATACCGCTGCAGCTTGCACCACACCAACATCCCTTCCTCGAAGAATTTGGGTTCTGGCATGAAAAAGAAGGGAAAATTTTCCTTAAAAACAATAAAATAAAACAGATGCTTGCCCCTCTCTTCTTCTCCTCCAGGAGAAACTCCAGGAGTTTCTCTTCAGTGCTTTTACAGTGACCCCAAAATGCAGCACTGGGACTTCTGAACTCAGAAACTTTAACCCCAGGCCCCTGCCCAGTTTCAGGGATTTCCATTTCATTCTGCAGCAAAATGTCTGATGGACCCAGGAAATGCATTTTATCCCAAGCCTGGAGACAGCTGGATTCCCTCCTGGAATCCCTGTGGATTGCAGGCAAACTGCAGCTCACAGAGGGGGAAGAGCCTCAGGCCTGTGCTGATGTCTCACCTCGATGGGACAGAACACTTGGGAAATTTTCCTCCTCTTCATCTGCCAGAGGTGAGAGTGGAGGGAGGCTCTCCGAGGAAAATCTCCTGGAAGACATTCCAGAGGATTCCAGCCCTGCCAACGGCACCAGGATCCAGGGGTTAGGATGGGATCAGCTTCAGAGCAGGTGAGACCCCTGGGCATGACCCCAGAGGGGACACGGGGTCTGTCCCACCCGTGGGGACCTGACACACCAGCACATCCCTAATTAGGGACTCTTAATTCCCTGATCACATGGATAAAAGAGGGAAAGGGGAAGGAATGGGGCTGGTTTCAGGACCCTGCACCTGCTCATTTACAAACATTTAATCTCAATTTACCAAAGAGCAGCAAGGCAAAACAAGTGTGAGCTCAAAAAAAAAAAACAAACCCCAGCTTTCCATGGCAAAGCCCAAACAGTTCCAGACAACCCAAACACCACCCAAGCCCTCCCCAGCACTGAAGGGATCAGCATTTCTGCTTCCCAGGAATAGAAACCAAAAGGAATTAAATCAGCAACTCAAAAGCCACTTCCCCAAAAGCAAAACAACAATCCAAGGTGAGTAACAGTGCTCAATCCCATGTGGGATGAAGGTTTCCCT
This sequence comes from Parus major, assembly GCF_001522545.3. Classification (NCBI taxonomy): domain Eukaryota; kingdom Metazoa; phylum Chordata; class Aves; order Passeriformes; family Paridae; genus Parus; species Parus major. The sequence goes on along the minus strand of NC_031797.1, from coordinate 3,429,851 downwards.
TCCCCAAGGGATTTTCCCACCTTCATCTTCCTCGGAGTCAGGGGCTTTATTCCCAGCCAGGTGTGAGGGATCCTGGTTTTCCTCCTCCTCCTCCTGAGGCTGAGGGAAGGCACCAGAAGGCCCAGGTGAGGATCCAGGGTGGCTCCTGCATTTCCTGTCTGTGCCTGAGGCCACACCTGCCCCATCCAGGTGTTTTCCAGCCTCTTCCTCTCTCCTCCCATCCAGCTGCTTTGCCAGGCTCTCACTCTCACTGCTGATGCTTTTCTCCAACTCATCCGAGGCAGTTCCACAGGAGGAATCCAGGAATGCTCTCCCAGGCTGAGCTCCTGTCTTTCCAGGAGGTTCCACAGTGCCAGATTTAGACAGGACAGGTGGAGACCCCTCCTCAGGAGCCACCCGTGCTTGATCCTGTGGGGAATCATCCCTACATCCTCTTTTCCTTCCTTGCTGACTTCTCCCAGCCTTTGGCATACAGGACACGCCATTCCCTGTTTTGGGCTGGATTTTCCTCTGGCTGGGGGATGATTTTGATTCTGGTTTTTCGCAGTTGTGACCGTCAGGGGCTGGTGGCACACGCGAGTCCCTGGCACCGCACCTGGCAGGGTTTGTTCCACCCCCACGTGTTCTGGCAGGGCTTGTGCCACTTCCAGGTGCTCTGGAAGGGTTTGTGCCACTTCCAGGTGCTTTTCCACTCCCCTCTGGAGCCACAGAACCTCCTTGGCTCTGCCATTTGGCATCATCCTTCAGCCCACAGTTATTTTGGGGTTTTCTTTTCCTCTTGGCAGCCTCAGGTTCTGACTTTTTAGAGCGAGAGCGCAACAAGAAGCCGTGGGAGGGGGCGGGGGGAGCAGATTTCTCCTGGGAAAATTCGGAATTTGGTCCTTCTGCAGGTGGTGTTTGACTGCCTGAGTCAGTCTGGTGGAGAATATCCAAGGCAATTTTAAGGGAACAGCGATATTGCAGCTCCTCCACGGCCTCACTCATGCTCTTCTTTTGCTCTGATGAGGAAAAACATTCAATAAATAAAATCATCCTCGTTATTCTATCACAAACAAAATGGATTATTAAAGAAATAATGTGTGTTACTCAAACTGTTTCTTTTAAGGTACATTTTGCATTACTTCAATCATCCACAATTCCCAAGGCAAAGGATGGAGAAACACAAAGACCAAGCTGGAAGTGCCTCATTTTGAGGGAAACTCCCATTTCTTCACCATCCCTCCAACAAACCACCCCAGAAAAGAGGAAAATTATCGTTTTTCACCTATTTTCCAACTTCATGGAAAAGGGGAGAAGAAAATCAGTGAAATACAGAAGTTTTATCTCCCCAGGCTGAGTTTCTGCAGGGATTTTTCACCCCAAAAAGACACCAAGCAGCACATTTAGAGCTTTCTGTGGGTAATTTACACCCCAAAAAGACACCAAGCAGCACATTTGGAGCTTTCTGTGGGTACTTTACACCCCAAAAAGACACCAAGCAGCACATTTGGGCCCTTCCCTCCTCACCCAGCGTGGAGGCAATGGCCTTGATCCGCTCCTCCGTCAGGGGAACAACATTTGCAGAGCTCACACTGACCCTGAAACACAAAAAGGTGACTGGAAGCGGCACCCAAAACACTCCCAGCACCACAAATCTGCTTTCAGATAGCAAAAAAACCCCAAATAATCCCTCCCCAACCTGTCCTTGTTTTGGTTGAACACCTAAACCTCCTGCAAATCCAGGATCCCATCTCACAGGCACCTTCAGGTTCCTTTCTTCCCCTTATTTTTTTAACCTCTAAGAATGCAAACACTTGACAGGAACAAAGACACTCAACTGCTTCTCCAAGCCAAGGATTTCAGCTTTAAATCCCATCCTTTTCGTGGTGGCAACAGGACTGCCCCCAGTAACTCCAGGCTTGCACAAAACCTGTGTTAAAAGCAAAAAAAATTTCATTTAAAAATCCTTAACCAACAGCAAAACGTTTATTATAAAGAGCAGCTCACCACAACCAAGTTGGCCAATCAATAAGGCAATTTATTAATTTATTGATAAGGGATGAGCAGGCAGCTCTGGGGATGAGGGGAGTCTCCACTTTACCCCTGGCCTCTGCCTCTTTTTTAGGCAGTTTTTTGTTGGGCTATCCCCCAAGCAGCCGTGGCTGGGAGCCCCCAGCAGGTCTGAGCAAAGCTCCAATATGTGGTTACACTTCTAGCAAGCAGGTAACAGCAGGAAAAAGTTTTTACATGTTTGCACAATCCCACTGTTTTCTTCATACAGTGGGAACACAATTTGTAATTATTTGCTGAGCTGTAATTGTGGCAAAAAATATGTAACAGCAAAAGTTAGCAGTTCATAGCAAAGGGATTTAAACAAAAATAATGGAATTGTTGTATTTGTCTCATGTCCATGCTTTAAGATCAGTATTCTTTGTTTATACTGATCCCGTGGTGTTTCCATAATGACAGGAATCACTGTGGAACAGCTCACAAGTGCCTGGGAGCAGCCTTAGGATCCTAAAATCCCAGGATGGATCAGGTGGGAAAGGACCTTAAATCCCATCTCATCCCATCCCCTGCCATGGCAAGGACACATTCCACTATCCCAGGCTGCTCCAAGCCCCATCCAGCCTGGTCTTGGACACTTCCAGGGATCCAGGGGCATCCACAGCTTCCCTGGAAATCCATTCCAGGGCCTCACCACCCTCACAGTGAGGAATTTTTTCCCCAGTATCCCATCCAACCCTGTCCTCTGGCAGTGGGAAATTATTCTTCTGTGTCCCATCTCTCCATTTTTTTCTTGCTGGCATCTCCACAGCCCAGACAAGTTCAGACACATTCGCTGGGACCTCTCCCTTCCTTCCTGCTCCGCTTTAGCCCTTCCCAAGCAACCTCCACAAACACTTCCTCATTCCTCGTTACCTTGGCTGGCCACAAACGCCTCTTCCACTTGCAGAGAACGAACTCTTGGTCGGTCATGGCTGAGCTTCACGTGGCAAAGGACAATTCCAAGGTGTTCTGAGGGGAAAAAAAGGGAATAAAGGAGTCACCCACCTTTGTCCATTGAGGTCCTTGGCTTTTTGAAGGAAAGACAGCATTTAGTCAAACATATTACTACAGTTATTATTGTTTTTCCTTCAGGATCACTGCACTGATATCACTCTACAGCATTCTCCAAAATTTTATCTTAAATTCCATTTTTCTGTAGAAGCTCAACCCTAATGGCTGCCCCACTCCTGGAAGTGTCCAAGGCCCGACTGGACAAGATTGGAGCAACCTGGGATAGTGGAAGGGACAGGACTGGATGGGCTTTTAGGTCCTTCCAACCAAAATGATCCCAGGATTCAAGAATTCCCTAATTCCAGGGAGCACAAGTGGCTCTTGCTGAGTGTGTTGGGTGAGGAAAATACTATCAGGAATTACACAATGCAGCCACGGGCCTGCCCAATCCACAGCTTCCAGCAACCAAACCCTGAAAATGGGGAGCTACACCCTTAAAAATAACACACTGCATAGACTTCTTGCAGGCAATTTGATCCCAAATTTTACACACGGTTTGCAACAGACAACCTGAGCAGAGCTGCCTCAGAGCTTCCTCAAGGGTTTGGTTGGTTTTTTTTTAAAGGAAAAAAAAAACATACTGAAGACATTTCAGCCAAGCCCTTCCTGTACTTACAAGGTCCAGGTGCTGGATGGCCGGGGCTCCGGGATGGCGGCCCTGCGGCGGCGGAGGGAGGGACGAGGGGCCGTTAGTGGCGCCCGGAACGGCGGGGCCGGTGCGGAACCCCCCGTGAGGCGGCGCGGGGACAGCGGGAACCGCCCGGCCCCAAAATCCCCACGTGAGGGGAGGGACGGGACGCCCAAACCTCCCCCCAAGCCAGCACCGTGAGGGGAGGGACGGGAGGCTCCCCCAAACCGCCCCGCACATCCCGGGCTCGGTGAGGGACGGGACCCCCAGACCCGAAAAGCTGAGGGGATGGACGGGATCCCCCAGCCAGAGCCCCCTCCATAAGGGACGGGACCCCCGAACTCCCCTCCGTGAGGGATGGAACCTTCCAAGCGCCCCGGTGAGGGGAGGAACGGGACCCCTCAAAACCCTCCCCTCACAGGGGACGCCCCCCCACCCAAACCTTCCCTGGTGAGGGGAGGGATGGGCCCCTCGCTTCGCCCGCTCAGAGGACGGACGGGAGTCCCAAATACAGCCCCGGTGATGGCACCCACACCCTCGTGTCCCCCCACCCCAGACCCCGCTTGAAGGGCCGGGGGGGGGATGGGGGGGGCACCGTTACCGTGCGCGCTCCCGACAACAGCGCCCCCCGCGCGCGCCGCCGCCGCCGCCCTCCACATGAGGGTCTGCGCATGCGCCGCGCGCACCGCCCAGCACCGCCCCCCGGACCAATCAGCGAGCGCCGCCTGGCGCCCCGCCCTCCCCTCCGCCGCCAAAACACGAGGCTCGACCAATCAGAGCGCACGCTGCCGCCTTGGCCACGCCCAGCTCATCTTCTATTGGAGGGTTGGGAAAGCCACGCCCTGTCTGGGCGTGCAGCATGGAAACTGAGGGGGTGACGTCATTGCCGTGAGCGGTGACGTCATTTGATGGTTTGGGCAGGGACCGGGACAGGGACAGGGACTGGGACAGGGACACGGACACGGACACGGACACGGACACGGACACGGACACGGACACCTTCCCGAGCCCGGCTGGCTCCGTGTGCCCCTGGCACCCCCGCAGCGTCAATCCCAGGCGGATCTAATCCAACTTCTTGGAACGGGATTCCCAGAGAAGCTGTGGCTGCCCCTGGATCCCTGGAATTGCCCCAGGCCGCGTTGGACGGGGTTTGGAGCAGCCTGGGACACACTGGAAGGTGTCCCTGGGGATGGCAGGGGGTGGGACGAGATGATCCTTAAATTCCCTTCCAACTCAACCCGTTCCACGCCAACCTTTAGCCCCGGCATTCCGAGAAAAACCAGTGGAAACGGAGCCCACGCGCTGGGATTTGATGCTTTATTCACTGTCTCTACTTGGTTATAAACACCTGGCTGTCAGAACTGTCACCACCACACTGAAGCAGTCACTCAAACACACTCTGCAAACAGCAACAGACCGAAATGCTCCTCCCTGGAATGCTCTCAGGAGTGCGCTTTTCCTATCTTTAAATACGGATACCTGTGGAATAATAATAAGAGACAAACTCCCGTTCTGGTTCTGTCCTCCTTCTGGAGTATCCTAGAGATCTTTCGTGTAATTGATTTGTTAATTCCCATTTTCCTGCAGGATTTGGAATCCTGAAGCTCTTAATCAACCTTTTCCCTGCCTGGCAGGCTCTGGGGGTGCCCAGCCTGGTCCTGTGGGGGGCTTTAATCAGCATTTTGTGTCAAAAGATAGAAAATTGTCTTTAAAACCTGGGTTAGGAAACAACGAGGTGGAGTTCAGGTCCTGCCAGAGACACGACACGGAGATGGAAGGACATCCAAGGACGGGATGGACTCTGGAGCTGAGCGCCCTGCAAGGCTTAGCCCTCAGGATTAGAAAAAGGAGAGGGAAAAACTTCCCCTCCTGCAGCAGAATGCAAAGAAAAAGGGAGAATTTCCCTGTGCTGCAGAGTCCCACGGGATCAGCGGCTTCGTTTCCCCCTGGGACACCTCTCTGGGCAGCTGCTTCCCCACAAAAGAGTTTTAAAAAGTGCAGCTCTGGTCAAGCCATGATATTTTTTCCCCAATTAAAACCCCTCTTGAACACTTTATTTCTCTGCTGTCTTTGGCTCCCAAAATCCCACCGAGCTCCAGGGTGGATCCTGACTCAGAGCTGTTTTTATTTCTGTTTGTGCTGGAGATAAACCCCAAAATCCTTCTTTCCTCCCCCTGCTCTCACCTCAACCTCCTGACCCTGCTCTGTCACCCTCAGGTCCATCACTGCTGCGTCACCTTCAGCAAAACATCCAATTTTGGGGGTTTTTTCCCCCCTTCCTGTCCCAGCTGCTCGATTCTCTGCCCCCATCCTGGTGGAATGAATCTCCTGAATGAATTTATTCTCCTCCAGGTGGGATTTTTACCCTGAACACACCGTTCTAAGCCCAAAATGTGAGGGTGCAGGTCATGGTCGCTGCCTCAGGGCTCAAACCTGGCAGGATTCCACCAGCTCCCCGTAATTCCCAAATGGAATATGGCTTTTCCTGTCCACTCACTTGCTCTGTATTAAAATCTGCAAATGCTTATCCTGTTTCCTGCCTTAAAAAAAAATCCTTTTCAAGAAGTTTTCCTGCTGATTTCATTAAAAAAATTAAAATTAAAAAAGATACAAACTCATCATTCTTTCTCAGGGAACAGCAGTTGCGTGGCAAAATCTCACAATATTCAAGAATTGTGGAAATTCCTGTGTTAAAATCACGTAAATCCTGACCTGGAACGCTGAGGGGAGGCTGGACCAGCATTCCCAGTCCCAGCAGCACCAGCAGGGATCCACAGCAAGGCTGAAGGTGGGGAACACACCCGAAAAAACACAACCTGGTTGTGCCTGGGAATGACAAGGGAAGAACTGGGCTGTTCTCTGGGGAAAATCGAACATTTGGGGTCAAAGGCTCCTAAAACCCCTCCTAAAACAGCAGCAATCCCACAGCTGGGCTGGTGACAGCGCTGGAGCTGTCACAGCTACGACAGCAAAATCCAAACCAACAGCCAAACGTTCAGGATTATTTACAGAAACCCCTTAAAGACAGCTGGCTGCCTTTGAGGGAAATGTGGGAGAAATCCTGACTTCTGCTCTTTGCTCCTCGTTTTTTGGGATCTTCCCAAGCCGCAGCGGCCCAAAGTGCTGCGGAGTGGGAAGAGAAAGTCACTGCCTCGTCCCCTCAGTGGGGTGGGCACAGACACAGGGACAGTGACCGGGGGGTGACAGGACACGACACGAGGGTGGTCTGGAGCCCAGACCACGGGCTCGGGGCTCTCGGGACCCCCGGCAGCGGCCAAGGCTCGGTGGTGTCACCGCTCTGGGCCCGCTAACTGTCACAGCCAGCGCCTGGCACGGCCACCGGTGTCACGGTGGGGTGGTCACTCTGGAACACGGGCACCGGTGTCACGGCAGGGTGGTCACTCTGGAACACGGGCACCGGTGTCACGGCAGGGTGGTCACTCTGGAACACGGGCACCGGTGTCACGGTGGGGTGGTCACTGTCACTCTGGAACACGGCCACCGGTGTCACGGCGGGGTGGTCACTGTCACTGTCACTCTGGAACACGGTCACTGGCGTCACGGCGGGGTGGTCACTGTCACTGTCACTCTGGAACACGGTCACTGGTGTCATGTTGGGGTGGTCACTGTCACTGTCACTCTGGAACACGCCAATCTCCGTGCTGGCCTCAGGGCCGCCGGTCCCCGCAGGCCGGGCCAGGCCTCGGGGTCCCCCCTGGGCGCGGCCGCTGCGGGAGCAGTCGTGGTGGCCGTGGTTGCCCAAGCGGCTGGAGGCCACCACGGCTTTCATGGCAGCCTGGCACAGAGAAAGAAAATTAGGGAATTGTGGAATGTTTGGAAAATTGTGGAATGTTTTGTTGGGCCCAAAATCCTGGCCCGGCCCAACAATCCCAACCCAAAGCCTCCTGGAGCCGTGGCAGCATCGGGGCCGGGAGCGTTCCCTGAGGGAATTCAGTGCCACCAACACTCCGAGAGGGAGGAACCTTTCCCTAAAATCCATCCCAAAAATCCCCTGGCACAGCTGGAAACTCTTCCTGGTGATGCCAAGAGGGTGTTTGGCAGAATTTTGCCTTTAAAGGCTCTCTCCAGGCCCTGCAGGCCGCGGATGGGGATGTCCCCGTGCTGTCACAGGTCCCCAGAGGTGACAGATGTCCTTCCTCACCTTCAGCTTCCTCCTGGCGTTGAATTCCTGCAGTTTCCTCTGCGTGCTGTCCATGTGAGCGAATTTCGCCGCTTTCCCGGTGACCCAGGGGTGCTCCAGGGCCTGCTGAACCGTCAGCCTCTTCTGGGGATCCAAAACAATCAATTTTCTCACCTGAAAGCACCAAGATTTTTGTTGTTTGGAAGTGTTTGGATATTATTACTATTATTATTATTATTATTATTATTATTGTTATTATTATTATCATCATCATCACCATCATCATTATCATTATCATTATTATCATTATTATCATTACTATTATTATCATTACTATTACTATTACTATTACTATTATTATTATATTTAACATTTTATATTTTATATTTTATATTTTATATTTTATATTTTATATTTTAATATTATTCAATATTGTATACTTATATACATTATATATATTTGTATTATATATATATGTATATATAATACAAATATATAATACATATATATATATGTATTATATATATTTGTATTATATATAATTTATAATATTATATACATTATATATATTTGCACATGATTATATTATATTCCATTATATTATATTATATTATATTATATTATATTATATTATATTATATTNATATTATATTATATTATATTCCATATTATATTCCATATTATATTATATCCTATCATATTCCATATTATATTATATTATATCATATTCCATATTATATTATATTATATTATATTATTACTATTATTTGGATTGTTTGGATTGTTTTGCAATTCAGAAGTAAGTCAGAGTAAAATAAGAAAGCATTATAATAAATATATAATTTCTATTATGTATGAATATATATTATAATAAATCGTAAAATCAATCATAAAAATAAGGAATAAATAAAGGGAATTAAAGAAAGCAAGAGTACATCACAATAAATAAATAATAAATTCGCATTAAAAATGCAATAATAGAAATGTGTGAGAAATGAATCATTTTAATTAAATAAATGCATGTAGTAAATACATGAAAATGAAATCATGAAATGCATGAAATCAAGAATGAAAATATGTGGTTAATAAATAAAAATAAAAATGCAATACACAGATAAAAATAAAATCATAAATTAAGCGAAATCAATAATGAAGATAGTGATAAATAAATGAACATTTGTAATAAATTAAAATTTGTAATAAATAGATAAACATAATAAATAATAAAAATATGTGATAAATAAATAGAATTAAAGAAATTAATAAATAAAGGCATAAAAATGAAATCACAAAATAAGCAATCAAAATGTTGTAAATAAATAAAGGAATTAATAAATAAAGGGATAAAAATGAAATCATTGCAGAAATAATAACCATAATGATAATAAAACATAATAAATCAATAAGGAAATAATATGCAAGAAATAAATAAAGCTGAATGAATTAATAAATAGAAAGAAAGGG
>NC_031797.1:3417049-3418263 GCF_001522545.3 Parus major | reverse complement strand
TACCCCGGTGTCCCACACACGGTTTTCATGGTGTCCTGTTCATCCACGATCTTGGAGAGCCCGAAGTCACCTTGCAGGGACACGAGGGAGTGGCGCTGCCATCAGGGAGGGGCTCAGGGATCCCCCAGGGTCCCCAACCCCGCCAGGGTCCCCAACGCACCGATTTTGAGGGGCGCGTCGGGGGACAGGTCTGCGTAGAGCAGGTTCTCCGGCTTCAGGTCCCGGTGCACGACTCCGTTCTGGTGCAAATACTGCGGAAAAAGGGAAAACGGGATGTGCAAAGGACGGGAACGGTCTCGGACAGATTTTGGGAGGTGGCAGCAGCGATTGGGGACCTGTCACAAACTCGGGACCAACTCGGGAACAGTTTCCAATCAGGAGTTGCCGTTTTTAAAAGCCTCTTGTTGCCATGGAAACTCTGGGATGCAGAGCAGCCCTGACCTTCCTCCTCCCTCCCCTTCATCCCCTCCAAGGGCGGATCCATCTTCTCCCAGCGGAGCCTTTGGAAGGGCGAGGGCAAGTGGACAAATGAGATGTTTGGGATGGGGACAGCTCAGGGTGCCTCTCCCCAGGGATATTTGGGATGGGGGGAGCTCTGAGCATCTCTCCCCAGGGATATTTGGGATCACTGTAGCTCAGGGTGCCTCTCCCCAGGGATATTTGGGATGGGGACAGCTCCAGGTGTCTCTCCCCAGGGATATTTGGGATGGGGACAGCTCTGAGCATCTCTCCCCAGGGATATTTGGGGTGGGGGGAGCTCTGAGCATCTCTCCCCAGGGATATTTGGGATGAGGACAGCTCTGAGCATCTCTCCCCAGGGATATTTGGGATGGGGACAGCCCCAGGCCCCTTTCCCCAGGCACATTTGGGTGCAGCCCCCCCAGTGCCACCCCCAAAGCACCCCCAGGACCCCCTCACGGGGCTGTCCCGAGCTCACGGTACCGAAACAGCCTCCAGGATCTGCTTGACCACGTGCGCCGCGTCCCGCTCGCTGTAGAACCCCCTCTCCACGATCCTGGGGGCACACGGAGCCTTCAGCCCCCTCCATCCTCTTCCTCCTCCTCCCCCAGCCCGCTGGGATCCATCCCCCCGCGGAGGATCCGTACCTGTCGAAGAGTTCTCCCCCCGTCACCAGCTCCAGCACCAGCGCGATCTCCGAGGGCGTCTCGAAAATCTCCTTCAGCTTGATCTGGGAAGGGAGACAGGAGGGAATT
>NC_031797.1:3414146-3415619 GCF_001522545.3 Parus major | reverse complement strand
TGTGGGATATGGGATGTGGGATATGGGATGTAGGATGTGGGATATGGGATACAGGGATATGGGAATGCATCCCAACTGTGCCAGGGAGAGGCTGTGACCGCCAGGGAGGGGGGAAAGGGTCATTTCAGGGCAAACATTTCCCTCCTCCATTTGGTTTTTCCCCACTCTTGATTTGTTTTCACCTGAATTTTTTTAACTGTCTGCAGCAGCCCCGCTCACTTAACACGGATTAAAGATGAGTCTGGGAATGTGCAGAGCCTTGATCCTCCTCACATCTCCGAGCTGGTTTATCAGAGCCCCTCGAGAGCGTTTGAATTTCGCTGCTCCATGGGCACCTTGGAGCCCCTGCCCAGTCCCAGGGGATGGATCCTGATGAGGGAGAGCCGGACACACCCTGCGAGGTCACGGCCACTCTGGGATCCATCTGGAAATGTCCCTTGGATTGTTCTGCAGCACAAGAGGCACCAAACCCCTGTTTTCCTCCAGATTTTTTTGTGATTCGGCTCCCACACGAGCCCTTTGTGCCTCCACAGCCCATCTGGAATTAACAATTCTCTCTTAAAGCGACGTCCAAATGCAATTTTTCCTTTTTTTTTTTTTCCCCCTTTTTTTTTTTAATTTAAAAAAAAATAAAATGGAAACCCAAGAATTTCACGCTTCTTAAGACTTTTGTGACACCACGAATTTCATGGGGCTTTAATCATTCCCTTCCCAGGCTGGGTGACAAGCCGTGATCCCCCGCGGGGTGAGAGACACTATGTGGCAGCTTATTGCATTATAATAATACACGGAGCACTATAATTTTCCTATTAACTTCAAAAGTTTACAATCCTATTATCATCCTCTGCCGAGGTCGGTGCCGCACGATAGCGGCGCCGGCGTCAATAATGGAGCAGAGCAGCTCCTCTTCAAACATCACTTGAACTTGGGATGAGCAGAACCCCACGGAAACCTCGGGGATTTAAATATTCAAACGGGCTGGATCCTCCTCCACGGCTCCCAGGAGGAGAGGGGAGGGCAGAAATTGGATTTTCTGTGGTGTTCCTGATAACACATCAGAGAGGAGCCTCTTCCCATCCATGGCTGGCCCCACCTGGGCTGCTCTGAGAGGATGATTCCCATCCTGGCTGTTATCCCAGATGTCCTGGGATGAGGGGAAGTTTCTCCATGGAAGAGGTTGAAGCATCAAATTGCCCCAAAACACTGCAACACCCCAAAACGGGCCCACGTTGAGCTGGCTGAGAGGTTTGGAGATGACTTGCCCACAGTGCTTTGAGTATTTTCTCTCTGTTTTTTGGGATGTTTGAGATTTCTCTTGGCTTCATCTCTTTGCATGAAGGGTTTGGGGCTTCTCCAGAGAGCAAAGCTCCGAGGATGGGCTGGGAGCAGCCATGTCCAGGGTTTGAGGGATGCTGAGGCTTGGGCAGCAGAGCCACTGGCAAGACAATGTCCCAGGGATGTCCCAGGGATGTC
>NC_031797.1:3409672-3412838 GCF_001522545.3 Parus major | reverse complement strand
GAAGGGTTTTCCATGAGGTGCATGAAGGGTTTTCCATGGGGTGCAGGAAGGGTTTTCCATGGGGTGCAGGAAAGGATTTCCATGGGGTGCAGGAAAGGATTTCCATGGGGTGCAGGAAAGGATTTCCATGGGGTGCAGGAAGGGTTTTCCATGGGCTGGTGCCTTCACCCTGCACCAAGCTGGGATGAGGACAAGGACATTCCAGCCCTTCCCTCAGCACTGGGCAGAGTTAAGGGCAAACCCGACCCAAAGGGAGGTGGCAGCCGTGTCACAAGGGTCCTACTCACGATGTTGGGGTGCGAGAGCCGCAGCAGGACCCCGATCTCCGTCCTCACGATCTTTTTGTCGATCTGGGAAGCAGAGCCCGCACAGAGCTTGTGTCACCTGCGCTGCCAGGCCTGGCCCCGGTTCCCCCACCCCGCAGAGACCCCCTCATTACTCCCAGAACATTCCCAAGTCTGTCCCAGGGCCCACCCCAATCCCAAATCCCAGCGCTTTTGTCCCCGTGGGACCCCCAGGCTGTGGGAGCGGTGCCCGGTGCCAGCCCCATCCCGGTGCCGAGGGGCAGGGGAGGAGACACAGCACCAGCCCTGCCCCCCAGGCTCCCTGATGCTCCCCCTTCCCCTCCCCAGCCCCTCTCCTGCCTCGCTCACCGTTTTCTTCAGGATCTTGGCAGCGTAGGGAGCTCCCGTGCGCTTTTCCTGGCAGCTGAACACCACCGAGGTGGCTCCCCTGGGAGGGCAGGGAGGACGTGAGGCTGGTGCAGAGCTGGGGGTCCCGCTCCCCCTGTGCCCCCCACCAGCACCTTTGGCAGTGCCAGGCCCTGGGAGCTCAGTGTGGATCCCACTCCTCATGGATCCTGTTTTTCATGGATCTCCCTCCTCCTGAATTCCCTTCCTTCTGAATCCCCCCACTCCTGAATTCCCTTCATCCTGAATTCCCTTCCTCCTGCATCCTTCCATTCCTGAACTCCCTTCCTCCTGCATCCTCCCATTGCTGAATTCTCTTCCTTCTGAATCCCCCCGCTCCTGAATTCCCTTAATCCTGAATTCCCTTCCCACTGAATCCCCCCACTCCTGAATTCCCTTCCTTTTGAATCCCCCTGCTTCTGAATTCCCTTCCTCCTGCATCCCCCCCGCTCCTGAATTCCCTTCCTCCTGCATCCTCCCATTCCTGAATTCCCTTCATCCTGCATCCTCCCATTCCTGAATTCCCTTCCTTCTGAATCCCCCACTCCTGAATTCCCTTCATCCTGAATTCCCTTCCTCCTGCATCCTTCCATTCCTGAATTCCCTTCCTTTTGAATCCCCCCGCTCCAGAATTCCCTTCATCCTGAATTCCCTTCCTCCTGAATCCCCCCATTCCCGAATTCCCTTCCTCCTGCATCCCACCACTCCTGAATTCCCTTCCTGTACCCCTCTCCTTCATCCCCACCCCTCATCCCCTTCCTGCATCCCCTCCTGATAGTTCCCTCTCCCGCATCCCCCTCCTCCTGCACCCCCCTCCCGCATCCTCCCCGGCTGAGGCTATTTTAATTAAACCCGACTTCTACAGGGGGTTTAAATCCTTAAGCGGCTTTCACGACGGGCCGGAGCCGCCGTGTCCCCGCTCGCAGCCTCTGGGCGACAGCAGCGACACTGCCGGGGTCCCATCCCGGCCGATCCCGATGTCACCAGACTGCTCCTGCCAGGTGACACCGCCGCGTCCCCTCCGTGCCCCTCAGCCACCTCGGCTCGAGTTAATCGCGTTTCCCGAGCGCTGGACGGTGAAATCAGCCCAGAGCTCCGGGGCTCATTTGCAATTCCATCTCCCTGCCTGGCTCCTGGAGCAGATTAATTCCTGCCCCCGGGTAATCGCCCGCGTTTTGCCGCACTTTGGCTTCGCCGCCCTCTGGGAGGGAGCTCAGGCTGTGCCTGGAGGTGCCCGACAAGATCAGATCCCCAAAAACACCGATTTTCACACCGAAACCTCCCCTGAGCCCACCAACATCCCCCCCTCGCTGCAGCCCCCGAGCTCCCGGGTGCTCTCCTGAAAGAAGGATTTGTCTTCAAGCCCCGAGCAGATTTTGCAACTCATCCGGCTGAATTTGGGAACGGCGTTCCCATGGCAACGGCAGCGCCGGGTACCGGCTTCCTCCAGGATGCTGCGGCATCCACCTGGCACCGACCAACCCCAACCCTGCCCAGCTTCAAAACATTTCCTCCCTTTCGCCAAACGTTCTCCATGAGACTTTAAAAGTGATTTGGAGAATTGTTGCGGCTGGGAGGGGAGGGGAGAGGCGGCCACCACCTGCTCCAGCTCAGGAAAACGGGCAAAAGCTGCAATTTGACCCCAAAATGGCATCGCTGCTGCTGTGCCCACAACGCTCATCCAGCGGGAGAAGCCACGAGGTTATTGTTGGAATTTCCCAGCTGGGCTGGACACGGGGCAGGACCTTCCACCCCCTCTCCACGACTGAATCCCAGCCAGGATCTGTCGCCTCTCACCCTCCCTGTACATTTTTCCGCACGGACAATTCCCAGCCTGATTCCCGCCGCTAACGAGATCATTTAGGAGCGCTCGGCTCGGTGTTTAGGAGGGCTCGGGGTGGCTCCTGTGCCCGCTGTGCCCGCGGCGCTGCCCCTCACGCGTCCCCAATTAGGGCAGCGCTCGGATCCGGGCTGGAATTCGCCACACCTCGGCCCCTGCCGGCCCCCGCAGCCACCGCTCAAGGCCTCAAATAAATATCCCCAATCAGCCTTGCCTGCGATGGGAGATAATTGCATTTGCTTCCCAGATGAACTGGAAAATGTCGAACGATGGGATTTGCCGAGAGCCTGGAACGTGCGGCCGCTGCGAGAGCCGGGAGCGGCCTCGGGCTGGGTCCTCCCCGCTGTCCCCACATCCCTGCCCGGCTCCCTCCGTCCCTCTCCTGCTCCCTGGGGTTTCCTGGCCAGAACCAGCTCCAACCTTGCCAGGAGAGGCTCTAAGGGAGAGCTGTGCATGGCCAGTGGGCTCCCACAGCCCAAATCCCAGCCGGATCCCAACACCGTGAGTGGGAAGCTCCAGGACTGAGACCAGCTTGATTTAAATCTGGTGCTGAAACTGGATGGATGGATGGATGGATGGATGGATGGATGGATGGATGGATGGATGGATGGATGGATGGATGGATGGATGGATGGAT
>NC_031797.1:3407529-3409625 GCF_001522545.3 Parus major | reverse complement strand
TGAGGGAGGGATGGATGGATGGATGGATGGATGGATGGATGATGATGGATGGATTGAGGGATGGATGGATGGATGGATGGATGATGGATGGATTGAGGGATGGATGGATGGATGGATGGATTGAGGGATGGATGGATGGATGGATGATGGATGGATGGATGGATGGATGATGGATGGATGGATGGATTCCAGGGGCTCCAGGCCTGTCCTTCTGTCCTACATCCCTCTGTGCAGGGCTGGGTGCTGCCAAGCCCTGGGCTGATGTGGCCACACCTTGATATAAACCCTTAAATTCCTGCTTTCACCAAAACTGCTGGTTTTTAGGATTCTCTGAGGATTTAAAACCAGTGGCAGCCGGGGCTGGCCCAGCCTGAACCACCAAATCCACCAAGGGCTCCGAGGCAGCACTGCCTCCTCCCACTGACACAGTCCGGAGCTCCCACAAACCAAAATTCCCCCCACAGGCTCCCAGCTCCCCCTGCCTGAGGGGCACCAGGACATCTCACCGGGGATCCCAGCCCTCAGATGGGCCCTCCAAACCCAATCCAGAGCTGGGAATCTTTGTGGAGGCTGGTGCTGCCTGGCAGGGAGGACCCTGACTGCCCACCCTGGAGCCTTGGGGTGCTCAGAGGGGAGATGGGTCTCCCCACGATCCCACTGCCATGGGCATGAGGAATATCCAGCTCCACAGGCCCAGAGACCCCCGGCCCGACCTGCAAACCCCCAGTGAGAGCTCCCAGACCTTGGCAGCAGTGTCACAGCACAGTCCAAGCACCAGGTTACACCAGAGGGGAGGGTCTGTCACCATCCATCCCCCTTATCCGTCCTCCCATCCTTCCACAGCCCTTCTGCACCCATCCATCTCCCCAGCTTGTCCATCCCTTCCTGCATCACTCCATTCTTCCATCCCTCCTCATCCATTCCTCCCACACCCACCCATCCTCTCGGTATCTGTCCCTCCCTTCCTGCATCCTTTCCTGCATCCCTTCACCCCTCATTCCCCTTCACCACCGCCCCCAAATCCCTCCAACCCTCCCATCCATCCCCTCCATATTCCTCCACCCTTCCCCACATCACTCCATCCCCGCCTGCTTCCCTCCCTCCCTCCTGCCTTCCTCCAGCCCCCTCCCCACCAGACCAGTCCCTGCCCCATCCAGGACCCTCTCCCACCCCGAGGGGGCTCCTGCCCCTCCCAGCCCCTCCCTGCTCGCTCTCCCCGCCCGGTACCGTCCCAGCTCGGGGCCCACGATGTAGAAATCTTCCAGTGCCGCCTCCCGGTGGGATCCCTCGATCCAAAACTCGCTCCCGCTCTTGGACGACGGCATGGTGGGCTGGGGGCTGCGAGCTGCCGCCAGCTGCTGGCAAGGGGAGACCCCGGCATGGATCCCCGCAGCCCCCCCGCCTCACCCCCACCCAATCCCCCCCGCGCTGCCGGGAGTGCCCAGATGGCTCGGGAAAAACCAGCGCGCGGGATTATCGAGCGCCATGGAATTACGGCCACAAATCCCCTTCCCACCCGGCACGTACGATGCCTTTTCCAAGATAATTCCCCCCTCTGTGGGATGGGTCCCCCCCCCCGGCTTTTCCCACCGCCCTCCTCCCCCTTTTCCCATCCCATTCCCACCTGTCTGGGGATCCCCCAGAGCCCGGCGGGCCGAGCCCCCACGGACTGCTTTGCACCCCGATTCCTGCAGCCTCCCCCAAACCCCCCCGGCCCTCCGCACGCCCCCGGGAATTTTGGGGTGGGGTCGTGGCCCGGCACGTACCGTTACCTGCGGCGCCGCTCGTGTCCCCCCGGGCGCTGCCTCATCCCCGGGCACGGGGGGTCCGGAGCCCCCGGGGCTGGTGCTGAGCCTGCCCGCGGCCCCCCCCGCTGCTCCCCAAAACTGGGCCTCACGGCTCAGCTCCTCGGAGGGGCTTCACGGGGCGCTGAGCGGCGCAGGGCTGGGAGGATGCAGGGATGGGAAGATGGAGGGATGCAGGGATGGGAGGATTCGGGAATGGAGGGATGCAGGGATGGGAGGATGCCGGGATGCGGGAGCCCAGGGATGGCCGGGCAGCACGGATGCAGCTGCCAGGATGCCGGGATGGGAGGA
>NC_031797.1:3388846-3406490 GCF_001522545.3 Parus major | reverse complement strand
GGGATGGGAGTGGGGATGGGGCCGGGGTGAGACTTGGATTGGGACTGGGGCCAGGAAGAGAATCGGAATGGACGTGGGATTAGAGAAGGAGATGGGATGGGACTGGACTGGGACGGTGGATGGTGTTTGGATGGGGCCAGGGATGGGAGTGGGGATGGAATAAATCCAGGAATGGGATGGGAGTGAAGATAGGGGTGGGATTTGTCTGGGAAAGGGAGGATGGGGCTGAAATGAGGCCAGGAACAGGGTGGGAGTGGGGATAGGGTTGGGGTGCCATTGTCCCTGCATCTGAGGCCACCCAGGCTGTCGGGGAGCCCCCATGGTTTGTTGTGTCCCCCACAGCACAGGGAGCAGGAAATCCCTCATGAACATCCAAGGCGAGGAAATTTTATGTTTTTTTCTATTAAGAATTGGAAATTGGGAGAGCATCCCATAGGACAGAGCCCCTCCAGTGGGACTGAGGGGTAGACAGGCCCTGAGGATGCTTCAGGAACCCCCAAATCCCTCAGCACGAACAAGAGACCCCCCAAAAGGCCCCGCCATGAAGGTCTCGCCAGCAGGAAACATTCTCCTTGTCATGGGCTCCCCGAGTATTTATTAGAATATTTTATCATATCTGAGGGAGGCAAACTCAGCCCTGCTTGATCTCCTCCAGTTGCAACTCCCTTTTGAAAGGGATGTTCGTACAGGGAGTGACCTGCTCCGTGAATAAATTGACTCTGCCTCCGTCTCTCCCGGTCCTGGAATGTTGTGGAGACAAGGGTGGGCTGGAGAGGCTGCTTTGCATAATTAATATTTATCACTCGGTCCCGAGCAAGCACAGTCCCCCCGTTGATCCCCAAAGGCTGGGGGGCTGTGTTGGCAGACGGGAGGCAGCTCCTTCCCTTCGGAAACCTCAGAATTGGGCTCCTAGCGAGGGCTCCAAGCCCCCCCGGGGCACCCACAGACACCCGTGGGTGGGCGCGGGATGGGGCACGGCGCTGGATCCAGCCTGGCCAGGGGGATGGGGATGCGGATGGGGCAGCCCCCGGCCCCTGAACACCCCGAAATCCCCACGAGGCGGGGGGTGCCCTTTGCAGCAGCTCTCCCCAGCCACAGGGACACATTCCCAAGGTGCAGATCCAGCCGCTGGCAGCAGGAATTGTCCCATTCTCTGCCACTTTGGTGGGACGGTGGGGCTGGATCCGCGCCTCCAACCTTTTGTCTGCGGGAGAGGAATTAATTATTTTGTTCTCTCATTACCCTGGACTAAAAATCCATTTCTGAGCAGCATAAATTTAGGTGCCTGAAGTGGCTATTTTAACATCCCGGGAAACATTTCTCTCCCTCTCTCGCCCCTTTCCCAATCATTTCTGAATCATTGGCAGCCATCGACGTTCCGGATGAAGCACAAGATGGAGGGACATTATCCAAACACGCCCAAAGGGCCTTTCCTGGGTGGAAAACAGGACGGCGAGGCTGGAGCGGGGTGCCCACGCTTCCCCCAAACCCCCAAACCCCCCCGGGCTGGGGGTCTGGGACAAATCCCAGCGCGGGCAGAGCGGAGTCTGAGAACGGCCCCGAGAGGGACCGGCTGCCGCCGATGTGCTGCTCAATTGTTTGGAACATAAAATGGAAATTAATACATGGGGTGAACCCCCCCGGCATCCCCCCCTTCCCCCCAGCGCCGCTCGCCTCGTTAATTGAACGGCGCGAAGCAAATGAGGTCAGAGCTCACTTGAGCCAGACAAGGACACGGGAACACGCGCGGCTGCCGGCGAGGCAGGGCTGTACCTGCCCGTGTTTAGCATTCCTGCCGGGATCCGCTCATTAAAAACCTAAAAGGCGGCTTAAGCATCCCATTAGAGCCTCGCCGGGCTCTGGAGCCTTCCCTCGCACACGCGTTTTGCGGGGAGAGCGGCACCGCAGCCGGGCACGGGCACGGGGGGTTGAAGTTTCTGCCCCATCGCCGGCTCTTCGGGGGGCTTTGGGGCTCTTCGGGGGGCTTTGGGGCTCTTCTGGGTGTCCCTCGAGAGCCCGGAGGCTGAGGGTGAGAGCGGCAGGAGAGGTGCTGGAGGCCGGGATGCTGCTGGAGCACCCCAAACCCCGAGCCTGGGTCAGGCTCCTGCTGCCGGGGATGCCCCATCTTTCCAAGGAGATCCCCTGGTTCCCACGCTGTGCCTCAGTTTCCCCAGCTCTGGCAGGGCCTTGCCTGTGGGTGTCCCTTCCCCTTTTCCAGGTGTCCCCAGGGATGTTCCCGGCTCCATCCCCAGCACGGATTCCTCCTCTGGGGTCAGACCCTGCTGCTGTGGGAGCTCCACAGGTGCCGCTCCAGCCCTGCCTGGATTCCAGCAGGATTTTGGGAAGAGGTGGCACACGAGGATCCCGGTGGGACCCCTCCCAGTCTCCCCTCACCCAGGACACCCCAAGGGGCTCCGTGCCGGGGCTGCGGGCAGGGATCCCGTGGGATGCATCGTTCCCGAGGCACTGGATGCTGTCACTGCTCCAGGGGCCGCCTGGGGACCCCACTCCTCGTGTCCCATCCCAAACAGGGCCCCAGTAAGTTGGGGGGGCCCCGAGGCACCCCGGGGCTGCTCAGTGCCCCAGCCAGGAGCACCCACATTTCAGGGCCTCTCTCAGGTGGCACCTGGGAGCCGCCTTGTGCCACCTCCTCGGGGCTTCAGCTTCCCAAACCGCTCCATCCTCATCCCAATGAGCCAACCCAGAGCCCACCCAGCATCTCCCCTCTCCAGAGGAGGCTCAGGCATCCAGCATTCCCTCTTTCCCAGCATCTCCCTGCATCCTCCTCCACTTCCTCCCGCTTCCCTTTCTCCCTCTCTTCCTTCTTTTTTTTTCCCTAAGACAAGAAATGAGTTGTCTTCCCGCAGATGTGACTAAAAGCACTCTGGAAATGTCAGCCACTGCTGGAAAGGGACCCAGATAACATTTAGCTTTAGGTAAGAGAGTAGATTTTCTCTGCACTAATTCATATTTATAAGCTCTCGTGTTCCCGGGGAGAGCGCGGCGCTGATGGCACTCGCTGATTGCCAGCGCGCGGAGCAGGGAATTGTTTTCATATCCGAGATTAAAGAGTGGTTTCTGCTCCCAGTGGCACCTGTGTATTTACACTGGTCATTCTCAATTCATTCTTATAAGATTAAGACTGGAAATGGGAAATGGTTATAAAGTGCCGAGCCCGGAGGGGTCGGGGGACGTGATGGGGACGGGGCAGAGCCCGGCCCTGCACCGGGAACAGCCCGGGCCCAGGAGGGGCACGGGGGCTCTGCTCTCCTTGGGTCAGAAAACTCCGTCCAGAGGGAAATTCCTCATCCAGATCCTATGGGATGGTCACTCTGAGTGACCCCAGTGGGGATGGGTGGGGACGGGTGGGGATGGATGGGGATGGATGGGGATGGATGAGGATGGATGAGGATGGATGACAATGGATGAGAATGGATGAGGATGGACAGCCAGAGCACCACGGGCAGCGGGATGGACACAAGCCAGCCACAGATTAGCTGAGAGCTTTATTTCCATTAAGATTAGGTAAAAGATTTATTTCTATTAAGATTAGGTGAAAGATTTATTTCTATTATGACTCGGCGGAAGATTTATTTCTACTATTATTATTTTTCAACACATCCCGGGGTTTGTGTCAGCTGATTAAAAGCAAACAAGTAAAGCTCTTCTTCTCCGTGGCGGATCAAGGATTTGAGAACTTTTAGAGCTTTATTTAGTTTTTCTCTGTTTTATTTAACTTTTTTTTTTTTTTAAATCGTGTTTGCGAAGTGACTGAGCAGAGAGTCGGAGCGTAAACATGGGGGAAAAGGGAAAAAAAAAAAAATCCCCGGGTTGTGTCAGGGATTGAGGGGCTGGAATTAGGGGGAGGAAGGGGCAAAAAAAAAAGGGGGAGGAGGCGGTGGGGGATGCAGGAGGGGTTCGGGGTGGAAAGGGAAAAAGGCGAAAGGAGAAACAAGACAATGGCAGAAGGCACCCCGGGGACTTCCTGAGAGGTTTTAGAAATTCAAAATACGCCTTAGAGCCTCAAAGCTGTGTCAGTCACAGCCCCGGCGCAGGGATCACTAAGGCTGCGGCCAAACAATACCAGATTGTGTGAGGAAGGTGGGAAAATCGGGGGTCTCAGCGGCTCCCGCTCACACCAGCGGTTCCGCCCGTCAAGCACGCGTTCCACATGAATCAATTCTGGACAGAGCCGCGGCATAATCCCCGCCAGCCTCGCTATGACAACTTGAAGGAGAATTCGGCGGCTGAGTGACAGCAGACGGAGAACTGACAAGGCAAAAGGCCGCAGGACTTTCCTGCCCTTTTTTCCCGTTTTTTTCTTCTTTTTCTTTTTTTTTTTTTTTCCCCTTTCATTCTCCCTTTTCCCCCCTCCTCCCCATCCCCGTAACTTTTCCCTGGTGGCTCCTCGGGGCGCACACGCGTCCCTGCGCTGCTGCTGTCCAGGGCAGAGGGGCTTCGCTCCCTCCCTGCAGCCCCTCTGCCCTTTCCCTGCTCCCGGGGACCCTTCCCGCAGCGGGATGCTCGGGGCTGCGGTCACCTCTGCCACCCAGACGGTCACAGGGGGGACACGGGGCTGTGACCTCCGGCCAGGGTGGTGGTGACAGAGGACACGTGGCGCTGGCACCCGGCTGCAGCTTCGGCACGGGGTGGTGGGACCCCCAAACTGGGGGCTCACAGCATCCCCTGTGCGGCTGGAGGGGCAGGGGGAGCTTGGCAGAGCAGAGGGGCTCCCCCAGCACAGCCAGCGAGGCTTTAATTACTCCAGGCTTATTATCAGAGGGGTGTAATGAGCCCTGTGGGTTTGCTGGTTAATTCTGGGCTGGGGTCACCCACGTGGGAGGGTTGGGGGTCACCTTCGGGTGGGTCCTGACAAATTCCACCCCTGACCCAGGGGACACCGGCAGCACCCAGCACACGGTGCCAGGGCGGGGATGGAGCCAGGGCTGGGGTCTAGGGGGGGGTTGTGGGGAGGGGGCAGCACCCCTGAGCTGCTCCAAGCCGAGGTTTAAAGATTCCAGTGGTTAAAGCTGCTCCTCCATCCCTGCAGCTGAAGGAAGCACTAATCACCTCCCTGCGCCACCCCCCCCCGCGCTCCCGCCTCGTTAGGTAAATGAGTGTATTATTAATAATCATATCAAGGATAAAAAGTGCTTTTGTCACCTCTGGATCCCGCTCCTTTCCAGGCTGCCCTGTTCCGGTTCCACATGCCTGCTCGGGGAGGAAGGAGGGAGAAAGGAAACTAATTAAAAATTGCCAGTGTCTTATGTCGGAGCGTTTGGGTGCGTTGGGTGGTGAAAGACGAGAGGCTTGTTGCAAGAAAATCAATTTTACAGTTACAGGAGCAGAATAAATAGAGGTGGTGCGTTAAGGCAGGAGGATGAGCAGCCTCGGAGGGCTCCAGCTCCGCAGGGATACGGGATGAGCCATCCCAGGTGTCCCCACCCCATCCCAGCTCCATCACCCGGCAGCTTTTGCTCAGAACCTGCCGAAAAAACACCCAAAAGAGCTCCGAAATTCAGGCTGGGCGCCTCAGCCGGGACAGAAATTAGGGATTTTTTTTTTCCATGAAACGCAGAATTGGGCCCCAAAAGCCACCCAGAGCGTGGCTGTGAGGTGCACATGGACTTGGGGGGACATCACCTCATCCCGACCCCGGGCAGCCCCGGCACGTCCCGGCTCCCGCTCGGAATCCATTCCCATCCCCGCCGCACGAGGCTCCATCTGTATTTTATTCCTCTCGCCTCTCCGCAGGCCTGTGGCTAAAATCTATTAGTTTCGTGCACGATTTCATTGTCTTTTTGGGGTCAGGGAAACGGTGAAGCAGGCAATTCCCCTTGGCGGGGGGGTTAAACGCTGCTCGCCCCGCGCAGCGATCCCGGGGGGGCCCCTTTGCCTGGGAATGAGGGAGCAGCAGCCGGGGGTCCCCGACCAAAATGACTTTTATGCTAAACGGGACGCGGGGGGCTGGAGCCGCTGGGAGAGCGGCTGGAACGGCGCAGGGGGCGCCGATTTGGGATCTCGCTGCTTCTTCCGGAGCCGTCGGCCGAGACCCCTCCTGCTCTGCTGGATGCAGCAATCCTTCCCCGTTCCAGAGGCTTTTTCCCGGCCCTAGATCCCGTTTATTCCCTTCCTGGCCTGGCTGGGCTTGGTGTGCCTTTCCCAACGCCATCAGGATTGTCCTTCCTCGTCACAGCAGGACACGCCGATCCCTAATCCTCAAATCGTCCCTCGCTGGTTTTGCATCCATCTCTAAGCTCCTCATAATAGATTTATTTAAAAAAAAAAAAATTAAAAAGGGAAGGAAAGAAAAACCCCTCTGTGGGTTATTAGGGGATATTTTGTTTTAATTGAAAAGTACCCGGAGCAGAGGGGCTGGATCTGGATCCTCCCCAGTGAGAGGGATGGGACCAGTTTATCCCAGATGCCACGAGCATCCCATTCCCGGGAAACAGAGGAGGGAAGGGCCCCGTGAGGGACTCCCCGGTGGGGTCAGGGAGTCCCCGGTGGGGTCAGAGAGTCCCCAGGTGGGGACAGGGGCTCCCCAGAGTGTTGTGTGCAGGGGACACAGCCCGCTCCGTGCCGCGGATCCCAGGGATGGTGTTTGCCGGAGCCGCCGCTCAGCTCCCGAGATATTCCTGGAGTTTGCTGGGCTGGGAATTTTTGACCAGGAGCTGCCTCAAGCAGGCTCTGGTCTGAGGAAAGGGAGGTCTCTGGGTGAATCAGCATTTCCGAGCTGTGCCAGGCATCCCAAATCCCCGCTCTCCATTAGCACCTAATAAAAACGGAGCTAATTATGAATTAGCGCGGGATGAAAATGTTTTGGTTTCTGTTCCCCGGGAGCTGCTCAAACCCTTCGGCCAATCTGGAGCCAAGGACGGACGGGATCCCCCAGCCCCAGGGCCAGCCAGGGGCTGCTCTGCTGTGGGGACAGAGCTGGGGACACCCAGAGCTGGGAGAACGCGGAGCTGGGGGCACCCAGGGCAGAGCCAGAATTTGGGGGGCCACCAGGGATCCACTGCACGAGGGATCCTTCCCCGAGGGATCCCCACACGAGGCACGTTGGGATCAGCAGCATCCCCAGGACGAGCAGCCTCTGCCCCCGGGGCAAGGGAAGGGCACAGCAGCCCCCCGGTGCCCGCAGCCCCTCGCCCGGGGTGGCCCTTTTGGGGTCCAGAAGCCTCGCGGGCCACCAGGAGCAGCCAGGACTGGCCGCGGGCAGCACCGTGCGGGCAGCCCCAGGCTGGCACCCGGCTCAGCTCGGCCGGGCGAGGAGCTCGTTGTGGATTCACGGCACTCCCCGGCACAAATGGGTTTAAACTACCTTAAGTGTTTCAGCAGGGAACTGGCGCTGGCGGTGTAACACTGTATTACCACAGCATTAGGAGTGAAGTATTGATCCTAATCCCCTGGTTCAAAAATAGGATTATCAGAAGGGGAGGGAGGGAGGAAGGGAGGGGGTGCGGGTGGATCCCCGTCCCCAGCCCCCGGAGACCCGGTCCCTGCGGTGGAGGGAGAGGATGGGGCACCGAGGTGGCACCCGGGCGACCACGGCGGTATCCAGGTATCCCTCGGGGCTGGAACGACTGCGTCCCTCCGGATCCAGCCTCACCCCGCAGGGATTCACCCGGATTCACCCACCCCGAGTGTTTTGGGAAGGGGCACGGGGCGAGCGGGAGCTGCCAGCCCGGGGCCTCTCCTCCCGCAAACCTCGGTGGCAGTGACCGTGGCAGGAGCGGTTCCGTCTGACTGTCTCCAGGCGCACATTCCCATTCCCATGAAAAGCCATCTCCCCGACTGATCGATTCCCACGCCGGTGCTCCTTATGGATTGATTGATTGACCGATGGAGCGAGCCCGGCCCGGGCCTGCGAGAATTCCCCTTGCTGCTCCTCCTTTTACTTCGTTCCCCTCTGGAGCTCGGCGAGGGGGGAGCAGCTGCTGCCGTGGGGCACAGGGGGATGGGGAAGCTGCCAGAAGTGGGGTTACAACAGGGTCACAGCGAGGAGCGGGGCGGCACAAGGAGCAGGTGACACCGAGGAGCCGCCACCGAGCCACGGAGCCCCAGGGCTGATGGCGCTGGTCAGTCAGTGATGGAGAGGGGATGGATTCCCTGGATTCCCTGGATTCCCTGGATTCCCTGGATTCCCTGGGGTGTGTCCCACCTCCCGGAGCACCCAGCTGGAGCCGTCTCCTCACTCTAGATTAATGGACAGTGACAGAGGCTGGGCAGGGACTGGGGTTCTGTGCAGGGGGAAAGGGAAGGGTCTGCACAGCCCCCACCCCACCCTGCCTCGTCTATGCCAGCCCCGCTTTTTCTTGAGCCCCCCAGCACCGGAGCCGGTCCCAGGGTGACTCCCCCGTCCCCTCCCCGGCCACGGCCTCTCCCCGCCTGGCTGACTCTCCATACAGTTCCCATTTCACTCCTAATCTCCTCTCTTAGTTTTTAATCCCCTCTCTCCTCCCAGGCTGCCTTTCCCTGTCCTCCCTCGCCTCCTCTCCTTCCCTCTCCCTTCGCCTCCCCCTCCCCGCAAGACAAATTACCCTTAATGATATGCTGAAGGCCATGACACCCATGTTGTCTCTTTGTCATCCTTCGCGGTGCAGCGTGAAAAGATAATACAAACCGCGGCACTTATCTACAATTGAGCGCCAAGACAACCTGCTAATCCCTTAATAACGCGGCGCCGGCCCCACGGCTGCCTCTGAATGCCAAATCGGCCAAATCGCCGCCGCTGCCAGCGCCCGCGGCCCGGCTCGGGGTGCCCCGGATCCCGGCGGGAACGTGGTGCCGCCGAACCGGGGGAAAAACTCGGTACCGGAGCCAAAAGGTGCGGGGAGAGGGCGGGCGATGGGTGATGGAAGAGGATGGGGGTGATAACCAGCCATGGATGGGTGAGAAAGGCTGGGGAGGTGGGGGGAAAGCTTTGATAAATGAGTATAAAAAGGATGGGGAGATGGGGGAAATCTTCAATAAATGGGTAAAAAAGGATGGGGAGATTGGGGAGAAATCCTCAATAAATGGGTAAAAAAGGATGGGGAGATGGGGGAAATCTTCAATAAATGGGTAAAAAAGGATGGGGAGATGGGGTCGTCAAGTGGCAGAGGATGGGGGGGATGATCATCAATAAATTAATGCAAATGGATGAGGGGATGGGATCACTGAGTGGCAAAGGATGGGGAGAAAGCCTCAATAAATGAGTAAAAAAGGATGGGGAGATGGAGGGAAAATCCTTAATGAATGGACCTAAAAGGATGCAGTGATTGGATCATGGAATGGCAGAGGACTGGGGGGAAATCCTCAATAAATTGACCAAAAATGTTGGGTGAATGGGGAAAAAAAATCTCAATGAACGGACCCAAAAGGATGCACTGATGGGATCATGAAGTGGCGGAGGAATGGAGGAGGGAGAAATCTCAATAAATAGGGGCAAAAAGTTGGGGAAATGGGGGAAACTCCTCAATTAATGGGTGAAAAAGGTGGGGAGATGGGATCATTGAGGGGATGGAGAAAAATTCCCCATAAATGGATCCAGAGGATGAGAGGAGAGCATGGGTGGGCACCAGCTCCGAGGGGGAAGAGGCCGGATCCCTGTGACCCCATCCCGATTCTGCCAGTGGCCATGGAAAACCCATCCCAGCTGGCTGATCCCTGTCCAGCTGCAGAACATCTGGGCACATCTGGGCATCCCAGAGGGGTTTGTACCTGGTGTCCACCCCCCAGGCTCCCAGCTGCCGAGTGGAAACGTGAGCACAACAACAGCGTGACATCCCTGCAGGTCCCACCCCGAATCTGCCAGTGTCCCATCCCAGGTGTGTCCTGGCACAGAGCACGACAGACTCAACGTGCACCAACATCTGGGCACATCTGGGCATCCCAGAGCGGTCACACTCAACACTCACCCCAGAAATCCCAGCGGAGAACCAGCGCCAGCCGCAACGGGGGACACCGGGTGACACCGGGGGACACCGGGTGACACCGGGTGACACCGGGTGACATCCCCAGCCTCACACCGCCCTGACGGACAAGAATCGCCGCTTCATTTCCGGCTCCCTTTCCCCTTCCCACCCCCGCCGTGATTTACCTCTCCCCAGAGGAGCCCAAAAGCTGTAAACACACTTTTATTTGTCAGTCGTGTCCCCGCAGCCGCGCGGCTGTTGGGAAGGTAATAAATGATTCTGGTCCTCTTGGCTTGATGATGTCGGGATTAGGAGCCCTACATATTTTATGGAAACCTCTACATGATCTTCCTTGATAAATCATTTAAATAGGAGTGTCTTTTCTTGGTGTGGGATATAAAATATTTACTGGAGCGGGTGAAGGCTGTTCATCCGTGTTTACCCTCCCGCTTCCCAGCCCGGCTCTGGTGACAAACAGCTCAGCCCTTCACTGGCTCAATGGCACCTCGGCTGTGACACGGGGACAGGCTCCTTGGGGTTGAAAGCTGGGAATTTTGGGGATTTATGCTCCCCCAGCTGCGTTTTGTTGGAAAAAGAAGTGATTTTGGTGCAGCGTCAGAGCAGCCTCCCCATAGAGCCCACCAGCCCCGCGCCAGGGGGTGTTTGCCATGGCGTGACCAGCTCCAGCCTGCGAAACCGGGGTCCTCACGGGGATGGAAGATCCCTCAAGGGGAATTTCGGGGATTTATGTGTTCCCTCAGCTGAATTTTGTAGCAAAAAGAAGCGATTTTGGTGCAGCATCAGAGCATCCCCCCCTGCAGCACCCAGCAGCCCCGTGCGGGGCAGTGCCATCCACGGCAGGACCAGCTCCAGCAAAACCGGGATGGCCGCAAGGATGGGAGCTCACCAAGGGGAATTTCTGGCACCGACAAATCCCCTCAGCTGCATTTTGTTGCAAAAAAGAAGTTATTTTAGTCCAGCACCCTAAAGCATCCTCCCTGTAGCACCCACCAGCCCCTCGCCAGGGAATGTTTTCCATCATCTCCAACCTGCCAAACCCGGGGGTTCCCCCTCACCTCCCGCATTCCCGGGGCTGGATCCCCTCATCCCTGCCCACCTCATCCCCACCTCCAGCCCCGGCAGCCTCCGCAGCGTCCTGCTCCCCTCTCCATTAGCATTCATGGCAATTCTTTTCATTTGTTACCTGGTAGGGGAATGAAAACACGTTGTTCCCCGCAGCGGGGGGTTTCCTACGGCGAGCCCCAACTTTTCAATCATTCCTTGGCAGCGCCGTGGCAGAGCGCGGCCCCCCCGCCCCCCGGGCAGGAGCCGGCGCTATTAAAAGGCTCACCCAGGGGCATGTATTTTCCATAAGACGCCGTGTACATGCTGTGCAACATTCAGGAGGATCATGCTGGAGCAATTGGTCCGGATATAATGCCGGTTACCTTGCGAGAGAGGAGCTCCGAGGGGAATGGATGCTCGCTCCGCGCCTGGGGGAGAAATCGCTCCCCGGCAAAGCTCGGGGGGCTGCGGTGGCGATGCTCGGCACCGGGGCCGTGTCTGCCGCCAGCCAGGCTGGGCTTGGAACGGGGGAAAAGGAGAAGGGAAGGTGGCCTGGGGGTGGGTGAGGCGCGGTGACCTCCTGAGGTGCCCTCGCCCGTGGCATCCAGGGGATTCTGGGGAGGAATCTCTCCCTGTGAAGTGGCGAGGCACTGGAATGGGTTTCCCAGAGAAGCCATGGCTGCCCCTGGATCCCTGGAAGTGTCCAAGGTCAGGCTGGACTGGGCTTGGAGCAACCTGGGATAGTGGAAGGGGTCTCTGCCCACGGAAGGGGTGGAATGAGATGGGATTTAATATCCTTTCCCACCCAAATCGTTGTGGGATTTGCTGATTCGATGATTCCCAGGAATCCCCCAGGGACGGGGGGCTGCAGTAACCTCCTCCCACCCCTCCACCATCCTCCCTCCGCCCCCCACGCCCCCTCCTCTCCCCGGGGTGGGGGGAATTAACAGCTGAACAAACCCCAATGTCCAAAGGCCTGAAAAGTTCCATTTCCTGCCCCGGAGCGAGCGGCCAGGGCCGAGCACAATTACACACCCGGCTGGGCCGGCTCCTGCAAATCCATGGCCACAAAGGGCCGGGGGTCTTTCACCTGCCTTCCCCACCAGCCCCCCGCCCGCCTGGAGGGAGCGGTCCCGCATCCCGATCCTCCGGGAAGGAGCGGCCCCGCATCCCGAACCGCCGGGAAGGAGCGGCCCCGCATCCCGAACCATCGGGAAGGAGCGGATCCGCATCCCGAACCATCGGGAAGGAGCGGCCCCGCATCCCGAACCATCGGGAAGGAGCGGTCCCGCATCCCGAACCGCCGGGAAGGAGCGGTCCCGCATCCCGAACCACCGGGAAGGAGCGGCCCCGCATCCCGATCCTGCGGGAAGGAGCGGCCCCGCATCCCGAACCGCCGGGAAGGAGCGGATCCGCATCCCGAACCACCGGGAAGGAGCGGCTCCGCATCCCGAACCGCCGGGAAGGAGCGGATCCGCATCCCGATCCTGCGGGAAGGAGCGGATCCGCATCCCGATCCTGCGGGAAGGAGCGGTCCCGCATCCCGAACCGCCGGGAAGGAGCGGCCCCGCATCCCGAACCGCCGGGAAGGAGCGGTCCCGCATCCCGAACCGCCGGGAAGGAGCGGCGGTGCCGGCTGGGAGCCGGTGCTCTCTCCTCGCCTCCCCGCTCTCCTCTCCCGCGCTGTTTCCATAAATCATCCCCCGCTCTGGGATTCTCCAGGTGCTCCGCAGCTGGCAGATTGTTACAGGAGCGCTCCTGCTTGTAGCGCTTGTACCTATCAGCAGATAAGGGCGGGAGGGGAGGGGAGGGGAGGGGGCGGCGGTGACAGCCGGAGCGGACACAGGGCCAGGGGGGACATCCCGCATCCCCTGCGAGCTGCACAAGGGGCAGGAGCCGCCGCCGGAGCTGCTGGAGGGACGTGGCGGAGCCCGGGAGGTGCCGGTGAGCCCGCGGGGAGCACACGGTGCTGGGGGATGTCGTGGTCCCCTCCGTGGGACGGGACACAGGGGAGCTGGGATGAGTCCCCAGCCCTGCTGCTAAGAGGGGGCCGGTGGCCACTGAGCCAGCCTCGGTGGCCACTGAGCCAGCCTCGGTGGCCACTGTGCCGGCTCCAGCCAGCAGCCTGAGCCTCGCAGCACCCACCAGCCCCTGTGAAGGGTGGCAAAGGGACAGCCTGGCCACTGGGAATTCATTTCAATGGAGCAAATTGAAGCTGGATGCAGGAGGAAAATTGATTTTTATCCCAGGGTGTTCCCAGCTCCCTGCTCTGCCTCGAGCAGCCCCGGGGAGGGCTCGGCCTCGTGAACCACACAGTGGCCAAGGGTGCCCCCAGCCCAGGTGATGCCCCCAGCCCAGGTGATGCCCCCAGCCCAGCTGGTGCCCCCAGCCCAGGTGATGCCCCCAGCCCAGCTGGTGCCCCCAGCCCAGGTGATGCCCCCAGCCCAGCTGGTGCCCCCAGCCCAGCTGGTGTCCGTGCTGGAACAGGCACCTCTGCGGCACAAAGTGGGAAAATCCCTCTGGAAAGCCCAGCAGGGATCGGCCCTGCCTGGCTGAACGCCCCTGGAATGAGGAGCAGGGCAGGGAGGGAACTGGGGACCATCCTGAGCCTCCTCACGGTGCAAACCTGGAACACAACACCAGGACTGGGGGATCTGCACTGCTGGAATGTCCCTCCAGGTGGGATATTCCACGGGCCAGCAGAGCACGGAGCACCCACTGCCTCCAGGGGATTAAGTGAAAAATAAAAACAATTAATGCCAAAAGGGAGCGAGGAGCAGCGGGAGCAGAGACCTCAGAACGGTGCACGGGGGCTCAGGACCCCCGGGGGTCCCGGTGCCTTTGCTCTGGAGCAGGTGGGCAGCAGGATGGCACCTCCCAGTCTGACTCCATGGAATCAGCCCCAGTTTTCAGCTGGAATGACCCAGCTCCACTCCTGCTCTGATATCACTGCCATGGGGATCCCTCAGCCCAACGGGATCCGGCACACGGAGCATCCAGGCCCAGCCCAGCTCTCCATCACCACTGCTGCTCACATCAAACCTCGATGTTTCTGCACGAGAGACGGGCTCTAAATGATCCCATTCAGGCCCTATAAAGCCCCACGACTCCATTCATTAATTACTAACGACGATCCGTCTCAGCCTCACGCCTGCCCATTCGCTATTTTTACCTCCCTATTTCCAACTCCCGGCGTTAAAAAAATCATGAGCCGGGCCTCAGAAAACCTCCTGAGAGGGTCTAAAAATTCACTTTTTGGTCAATCCCTGCCAGGCTCTTTCACCGGTGGTTCCCTCTGGCGGAGCCGTCACCGGCGGAGCTGGAGGTGGCACCCACGTCCCCAGCGGTGGGTGGCATCGCTCCCGCTCCTGGCACACATATGGCCCTTATTAAAAAGCCAAATTAGTCTTTCACCCTCTGGTGGCAAAACTTCAGAGCTCAGATCAGCTGTGGGAGCCTCAATTAATTACCAGCGGGTTGTTCCTATTGCTGCTAATTATGCTGGAATAAAAACGCCAGGAAGGCGTGCGGGCCGCTCCGAAAAAGTTTAGGATTTAAGGGAAAAAAGAGATGAGGATGCTGCTGGTGCCACCTCAGAGCGGCCTGGCCTGGCTTTGGTGGCCTGCCAGGATGTCACCTGCTGGTGTCTCATTCCTGGGGAAACTGAGGCAGCGGCAGGTGAGGAGCCGGGGCTGTGGGAGCTGCCAGCCCCGAGCGCCCACCCGCCAGGCAGCCTAGCCTCCAATAATTAAATACTATCAACAATTGCATATTAATTAATTTAATATCCATTACTATTAATTAACAGGGTAATTAAATCCTTCCCGTAATTAACGCACCACCCAGCAGAGAGGTCTGGCTGCAGAGCCCTGGTGTACCAAGGGAAAGGAGCTGCACAGGGAGCAAGGGTGGACCCCCCGGAGCCCTCGGGGGGACACAACCGGAGGGGACACAGAGGAGGGAAAAGTGATTCCTCAAAGCAAGGCCCTCACACGACATTTATTTGTATTTTATTATAAAAAAATACAGAATCCAAATGGGGGGTGAGAGATCCGGTTACCATCAGCACGACGTCGAGGACGAGAGCGGAAATGTGGAAGGACGGAGCGAGGGAGCAGCACGGGCTGGGGGGACAGCGCCGAGGGCAGGGGGGGCTGCTCCAGGGGACCCCCAGCCCTCCCCCAGCACCGCCTCCGTCCTTCCACTCTCCCACAGTCGCTGTACACAATATAGATATTTATATATATAATCTATATATATATAAAACACAGACCGAAGGCCAGGCGGGTGCTGCCGGCTCCGTGTCAGAGCCCGGCGGGTGCCCCCCGCATCCCCCCCCCCATAAACACAATGCTTTTGTCACCTTCGGGAACCACGACCTGGTCTGGACACACGGGACAGGGACAGGGACGGCAGGGAATGCGATTTTGTTTTTGTTTTCTTTTTTTAATTACGGTTTTTAATTTTTTTTAAATTTTTTTTTGGTCATTTTCTTTTTTTTGTAATTTTTTTCCGGTGTTTTGTGGTTTTTTTTGTTGTTTTTTTTTTGTTTGTTTGTTTGTTTTTTTGGATGGTCGAGATGAGCTTATTGCAAGATTCCAGCTTCCTAGTCTAAAAAATAAAAATAAAATAAAAATAAGATAAACCCTTCCATAAAATCCATTCTCAACAATACATAAAAAAAACCGCTCACAGTATAGCGCTTTATGTACAGGGACGGAGCCGGGATCCGCTCGGAATGGGGCGGCTCCAGCCAGGTCTGAGCCCATCTCCAGCGTCCCCCGGGACCACCGACCCCCCTGGGAATTGGGGGGGCTCTGCAGGATGGGCACAAGACCCCCCCAAGGTGGGACAGCCCCAGATTTAAGGCGAGGAGGGGTCAGACCCCGGGGCTGCGGGGTGACCCCTCCCTGGGGATCTGCCACCCCTGGGGTCAGGGCCAACCTCGGGTCGGGGGGTTTGGGGTGGGAGATTCACTAATTAATGCAAAGGAAAAGGGAAAAATCCCCAAGCCCAGCCCTGGAATGTCGGGGGACAATGGGGGAGCACCAGGAAGGTCCCACACGTGGCCGCCAGCCCCTCCATGGGGGCTCCTGTACCCCCAAAGCATCGGGGGGACACGGAGCAGGGTGGAGGAGGAAAATCCACGGCACACACACACACACCAACGCCCTCAGAGCGATGGCCACGGCTGGGCGAGCCCGGCCTGCCGGCTCCCAGCGCCCGGCGGTGCTCCCCGTGCCATTCCCGGCCTTCACAGTGCCGGCCATTGGCAGCGCCAGCCCTTCCCAGCGCTCCCAGTTCCGCTCATCCACAGCACCAGCCGTTCCCGGTGCTCCCCGTGCCGGTGGCCACTCGGTGCTCCCGGTGCTGGCCGTTCCTGCTGCTCCCATGCCGGGCGTCCCTGGTGCTCTCCACGCTGGCCGCTGCTTGCTCGCCCAGTGCCGGCCGTCCTCGGTGGCCACGCATCCCCGGTGCTCTCCGGGCCGGTCATCCCAGTGCTCCCTGTCTCCTCTGACCATTCCCGGTGTCCCCATGCCGGCCATCCCGGTGTCCCCATGCCGGCCATCCCGGTGTCCCCATGCCGGGTGTCCCCAGTGCTCTCCTTGGCTGCATCCAGTTTCCTCTGCTGCTCACGGAGCCAGCCCGGTGTCCCACGGGGACGGTGGTGGCGTCTGTGACACGAGCGGAGGGGACAGGGTGAACCCCCGAGCGCTCACAGGGGGCTGTGTCCGTCCAGGTCCCCCGTGCCTGGGGCAGGGGGTGGCCGAGGGTGGCGGGTCCGGCTCCGTGACGTCCTGGGAAGGAGTCCGTGCCCACGGAGCCGCTGGCACCATCGCTGTGTCCGGGGCTCCCGGTGGCTCTGCCCGCCGTGGGGACAATGGGGGCTCAGCAGGGACCTGAGCCCAGCCCGTGCAGGTCAGTCTGGCACCAAGGGGGACCCGACGGGAACAACAAATAAAAATAAAAATATTTTTTTCTTTTTTTTAAAAAAAAACAAAACAAAACAAGAAGAAAAAAAAAAAAAAAAGGAAAAAGAAAAAACAAAAACCAAAAAAGCCAGACGGACGAGGACTCTGTATTTGGTCTAGAAATGTAAAAAGCAACGCCCCGCCGGGACAGCCCGAGCTGCAGGGCAGGGATGGAAGTCGGGATCCATCCCCGGGAACAGCCGGGCACCGCTCCCGGCGGGACGGCCGTGCCACGGCGGGGACTTCAGGCGGCGACAAGATCCTCGCCGGCAGCACCGACCCTCCCCGGGCACCACCCGGGGCTTGCGGGGCGGGCGGGATCCGGGCCCGGGCCGCTCCCGTCGGTGTCGGTGCTACGAGACCAGGAGCGTCCAGACGAGCGGCACCACCGCCAGCGCCGCCGGCGGCACCCTGAGGCTGCAGCAGGAGTTGTTGCTGGTGAAAATGGGCTCCGGGGATTCGTAGAGGGAATCGTCTGCGGAAAAGGAAGGGACAGAGGGAGGGTGAGCCGGGGGATGGCTGCGGTCCGGGATGGAACGGGAAGCGCGGTGATGCTCGGCACCCCGGGGTTGTGAGGAGGCAGCACTGGGGAGGTGATGAGCTGGGCACAGAGCCCTCCCCAAATCCCGGCTTCCCCAAATCCCAACTTCCTCAAATCCCAGCTTCCCCAAATCCCAACTTCCTCAAATCCCAGCTTCCCCAAATCCC
>NC_031797.1:3385568-3388096 GCF_001522545.3 Parus major | reverse complement strand
GGACACACGGGGGACACACAGGGACAGACGGGGGACACATGGGGACACACGGACACACACGGCCCCTCCCCCGGCTCAGCTCCATCCGGTTTGTCACCGGATTTTGGATTTTTACGGAGCTGGAGGCAGGAAAAGCAGAGTCAGCTCCCGCCTGGGGAGGCTCCAACGCTCCACCCGCCTGGTCCCCCCCGTCCCCCCAATCCCAGAGCATCCCTCGTCCCCGGGAGAAGTTTCCAGACTCATCCCAGGGCCAAACCCAGCCAAGGGGTGCCCCCTCAGGGACCCCCCAGACCCAGCCCCTCTCCTCCTTCCCCTCCGCAAGACGGAACAAAATCCCGATATTATTAAAACACTAAAAAATAACATCGGGAGGTTTCCCCGCCCAGCCCAACCCCGAACGGAACGCGATGAGTTTTTACAGACGCCGGGTTTTATTTGAAAGCCACCAAAGGAAGGGAGGCGAGAGCCATCGGTTACCCGGTGACATTCCGCTGTCCCCGGGGAGAGCCGCTGCCATTTGCTAATTACACGTTAACAGCAGAAGAAAATTATTAATTTGTTTTTTTAAATGGCTGATTTATGCGAGTCAGAAAAGTAGCCACCGAGCAGGGACGATTATTGTTATTCTGTTTTTTTTTTAAAAATCCCTATCTCTCTGTCTGGACAGTGCTGAGGGGCACTGTCCCCATCCCTGTCACCATTGGGGTGGTACCCAAAGGCCACCACTTGTCCCCAAGCCTGGCAGGACCCCCCCAGGGACCCCCCAAAGCTCTCACTTACTTGTTGGCCGAACATAAACCTTCAGCTTCAGGCAGGGCCTGTCCACCGTGTTCGGGGGGGACGCGGCTGCGGGAGGAAAAGGGGACAAAAGGGGTGGGTTTTGGGGACAGCCGAAAACAAGGGTCAAGGCACTCAATAAAAATAATAAATATTG
Organism: Parus major; assembly: GCF_001522545.3. NCBI lineage: Eukaryota > Metazoa > Chordata > Aves > Passeriformes > Paridae > Parus > Parus major. Next base: position 3,387,162 of record NC_031797.1, on the reverse strand, counting down.
TTAAAATAATAAACATTGGGGGAAAGGGAGGAATCACAGTAGTTATTGGAGTGATATTTCCTCTCAAGATGGGAAAATGGGATTATTTTATAGTTATATATATATAAAGAGAGTTAATTTTATTTTATATATATAAAAAGATTTAATTTTAATTTAATTTTCTTTTTTTTTAATTAAAGCAGGTGGGGTTTTTTTGCCCTTTTCTTTTCTGTTTTGGCATTTCACCCCATGGTGGGGAAGAAGAAGGTGCTGAGCACAGCAGGACCATGAGCACCCCAACTCCTCCATCCCTGCTCCATCCCTGCTCCATCCCTGCTCCATCCCTGCTCCATCCCTGCTCCATCCCTGCTCCATCTCAGCTCCATCCCTGCTCCATCCCAGCTCCATCCCTGCTCCATCCCAGCTCCATCCCAACTCCATCCCTGCTCTGTCCCTGCTCCATCCCTCCTCCATCCCTCCTCCATCCCTGCTCCATCCCTGCTCCATCTCAGCTCCATCCCTGCTTCATCCCAACTCCATCTCTGCTCCATCCCTGCTCCATCCCAGCTCCATCCCTGCTCCATCCCAGCTCCATCCCTCCTCCATCCCAACTCCATCCCTGCTCCATCCCTCCTCCATCCCAACTCAATCCCTGCTCCATCCCTGCTCCATCCCAACTCCATCCCAGCTCCATCCCAGCTCCATCTCTGCTCCATCCCTCCTCCATCCCAACTCCATCCCTGCTCCATCCCTGCTACATCCCTGCTACATCCCTGCTCCATCCCTCCTCCATCCCTGCTCCATCCCAACTCCATCCCAGCTCCATCCCAGCTCCATCTCTGCTCCATCCCTCCTCCATCCCAACTCTATCCCAGCTCCATCCCAGCTCCATCCCAACTCCATCCCTGCTCCATCCCAACTCCATCCCAACTCCATCCCTCCTCCATCCCAACTCTATCCCAGCTCCATCCCAGCTCCATCCCTCCTCCATCCCTGCTCCATCCCAACTCCATCCCAGCTCCATCCCAGCTTCATCCCAACTCCATCCCTGCTCCATCCCAGCTCCATCCCAGCTCCTCAATCCCAGCTCCATCCCAGCTCCATCCCAGCTCCTCCAGGGCTGTTGCCATCCTTCCATGGGGATGGGCTTTTTTTACCCTCCCATTTTCCTTTTTGGAGCTGCACCCAACAGGGGGAAGGAGAAAGTGCTGAGCTGAGCAGCACCACGGGCATCCCACAGCATCCCATCCCATGGAATTCAATCCCACAGAATCCCATCCTATCCCATCCCAACCCACAGCATCCCATCCCAAGGAATTCAATCCTACAGCATCCCATCCCATGGAATTCAATCCCACAGAATCCTATCCCATCCCACCCTACAGAATCCCATCCCACAGCATCCCATCCCATGGAATTCAATCCCACAAAATCCCATCCTATCCCATCCCAACCCACAGCATCCCATCCCATAGAATTCAATCCCACAGAATCCCATCCCACAGAATTCCATCCCACGGAATCCAAACTCACAGAATCCCATCCGACCCCACAGAATCCCATCCGACCCCACAGAATTCCATCCCATCCCACAGAATCCCATCCCACGGAATTC
>NC_031797.1:3382291-3383568 GCF_001522545.3 Parus major | reverse complement strand
GGGAGAGCACAGGAATCACATGGGAGAGCATGGAATTACATGGGAGAACATGGAATTACATGGGAGAACATGGAATTACATGGGAGAACACAGGGATACATGGGAGAGCAGAGAAATTATATGAGAGAGCATGGAATTACATGGGAGAGGACAGGAATTACATGGGAGAGCATGAAATTACATGGGAGAGCACAGGAATTACATGGGAGAACATGGAATTACATGGGAGAGCACAGGAATTACATGGGAGAGGACAGGAATTACATGGGAGAGGACAGGAATTACATGGGAGAGGACAGGAATTACACAAGAGCATGGGAATAGATGGGAGAAGATAGGAATTCCATGTGAGAGCATGGAAATGTGAGAGGATGGAAATTACATGGGAGAGCACAGAAATACATAGGAGAACATGGGAATAGATGGGAGAGGACAGGAATTCCATGTGAGAGCATGGAAATATAAGCGAGAGGATGGGAATTACATGGGAGAGCATGGAAATGTAAGTGAGAGGACAGGAATTCCATGTGAGAGCATGGAAATATAAGTGAGAGGATGGGAATCACATGGGAGAGCACGGGAATATTTTTGAGGGCACAGGAATACACAGGAGATCCTGGGAACGCTGCCTGGGGCTGGGGCCATTCCCAGTGCCATTCCCACCGGGATGAGACCAGTGCCTCTGGAGAGCCTTGGTCACTCTCCATGCCCAGAACTGTGACACAGCCCCAGCGAAAGGGACATTTGCCCTGAGCTGCAAACCCTGCAGGTTCGGGATGAATCCACAGCATTTTGAGCCAAAATTTTTGCCCAAAATTTTTGGGTCAAAAACCCAGCCACCAGCACACCCCTGGGACACTCCCACCCCGTTCCCTAGCACCACTCACAGATGTAGTAGTACTCGTGGCCGGGTCGGAACTCAAAGCCCAGCGAGAAGGGCGTGAAGAGCTGGAACTTCTCGGAGAACTTGAGGGGCCCGTTGGGGGAGTCGGGGCGGTTGCACTCCCAGCGCTTGAAGCCGCGCTGCCGGTGGTCGCAGGACGCGTGGCCCTCGTAGTTGACCATGTAGAGGATGTACCTCTCCATCCGCTCCGGCAGCGGCTCCTCGTAGTGCGGGCAGTAGATGTCCAGGTAGTCGTTGATGCTCACCTCCACCGTGTAGTCCCCGCGGTGGAACCTGAGGAGAAGTTGGGTCACAGGGTCAGCAACTCGCCCTCGTTAGCGTTGGGGAGCACACAATCATGGAATGATGATTATCATCATCATCAGCATCATCA
>NC_031797.1:3378258-3381329 GCF_001522545.3 Parus major | reverse complement strand
CCCCTATGGATGTTCATTTCTGTGCCCTGCTCGGTGTCCTGGGCTGGAGCTGGGCCAAAGCTGCTCTTTTTGGGACTGAAGAGGTTCTTGTTTTGTGGGAATGAGCCAAGGAGAACCATTCCCAGGAGACTGAGTGCTGCCTCCAGCTGATCCTGGACCATCAGATGTGGGTAAAGAGGTGCAGGTGACCACAGGACAGTGGAATCCCAGGATGGTTTGGGTGGGAAGGACCCCAAAGCCCATCCAGTCCCCCCTGCCATGGGCAGGGACCCTCTTCCACCATCCCAGGGTGCTCCAAACCCCGTCCAGCCTGGCCTTGGAAACTCCCAGGGATGGGGCAGCCACAGCTTCTCTGGCCACCCTGCCCCAGGGCCTCACCTCTCCATCATCCAAGGCTTGATCCAACCCCAAAATCCCCATTAACCTCTCCAGATTAATCCAGATCCTCTTTGTTTCGTGCCAACAAACCGGCGCCATTTGGTAAGAAACCTCACAAAAACGATTATTCCCAATCCCCCCAGCTCAGCGCCGCAATCCCGGTGTCACCGGTGTTCTTGGCACCAATTATCCCAGAGATTAAGGGATTAGCAGAGCTCCGTGGCACGTGCCAACAACCCCCCTCCAGCTCCTGGGGGCTGCCCCTGTGACCCCCTCCCCAAATTCCAGACCTCCCCTGGCATCACAGCCGGTGGAGCTCCAGGCCAAATTCAGCTTCTCCTCCTCGCTGAACGAGTTTTTCCTCATCAATTTAAGGTTCCCCCCATCAGGAAACCCCCAAAACCTCAGCACCCCACAGCTCCAGGGCTTGGCCAGCGGATGGAAGGACCAGCACAGCCCTGCTGGGCCGGACAGCGACCACAAACCCCTCAAATTCCCAAAGCAGCATCTTGAGGCTCCCTAAAACCCCCCGAGGCTGCGGCAGCTGCAGAGAGTGACCCCAAAAAGGGAAGGGGGGCACAAAAGGAGGAGGTGTGGGGAGAGGGGGGGGTCCTGCAGCCCCCCTCCAGCTCATTACCTGCCTCATAAGCTCTCTGATCACACAGCAAACGCGCTAATTAAGGAGCAGGGTTTCTCCCTCTCCTTCCCTCTCCTTTCCCGAGCCAGTTGTGCCAACCCTGCCCCTGGCAAGGTAACATTGGAAAATGTAAAATTAATACAAAGGGCTGGAATTTACTGGGAAACAATTTTCAAACGCGAGGAGAACAATAAAAAATATTTAAAGAGAAAACCAACAAAAAAACCTTCTTCTGGCTGCCTTTTATTTAAAAAAATTATTTATTTTAATGATCGTTACTAAAGCCCAAGAAAAGGCGGGGGGGGCCCATGTATCAGGGGAATAATAATGACACTGATAATAATAATAATAATGACATTAATAATAATAATAATGACATTAATAATAATAATAATAATTATTATTATTATTATTATTATTATTATTATTATTATTATTATTATTATTATTATTATTATTATTATTATTCCATTTTTGGGAAAAACTCACTTCAAATTGCTGAATTAAAGCTGATTAAAGCTGATTAATGGCCCAGACAGAGATGGGTGCAGGGGGGCTGCAGGGAGGGGGGTCACCCTCTTTTTGGGGGCTGTGGGGAGGGGTCACCCTTCTTTGGGTGAGGGGGTCTGTGGGGACCCCCAGCATGGTGCACCCCACTCTGCATGGGGTCCTGGGCTCTCCCAGTGAATCCCAGTCAGAGGATGATGCCAGCACCAGAGCCATGGGATTGGGATGTCACAGGATTGGGGTGATGCCACAGGATTGGGGTGATGCCACAGGATTGGGGTGATGTCACAGGATTGGGGTGATGTCACAGGATTGGGGTGATGTCACAGGATTGGGGTGATGCTGGCACCTGGATAACACCGTGGGATGGGGATAATCCATCAGAGCCAATGCCATGGGATGAGAATGATGCCATGGGATGGGAATGATGCCATGGGATGGGGATGATCCCAGCACCACAGCTGGTGTCACAAGGATGGGAATGATGCCATGGGATGGGGACAATGCCATGGGGGACGATGCCATGGGATGGGTGAGATGGGGATGATGCCATGGGATGGGGACGATGCCATGGGATGGGAATGATGCCATGGGATGGGTGGGATGGGGATGATGCCATGGGATGGATGGGATGGGGATGATGCCATGGGATGGGAATGATGCCATGGGATGGGGATGATGCCATGGGATGGGGATGATGCCATGGGATGGGGATGATGCCATGGGATGGGGACAATGCCATGGGATGGGAATGATGCCATGGGATGGGGATGATGCCATGGGATGGGTGGGATGGGGATGATCCCATCCCCAGGGATGAACCCTGGGACATCCTGGCAGCACACACTCCATGGACACCCCTGGCTCCATCAGGTTGGGCTTCAATCGACAGCACCGTGACACCCCTGCCCCTTCCACGACAGGAGCAAGAATCCATCCCAGGGAAATTGTCCAGAATTAAAATCTGGGAGCTGGTGAAGCCCCTTTGGCAGCACCCAGCCCCTGTAGCCCTGCACCACGCCAGGCAGGCTTCCCTGCTGGAAACACATTGACTTCCCATGTTTTTACCTCTTGGATATTCACTGTGGAGGGGAAAAACCCTTCTGGGAGGAGACAGATGGAGCCCCCCTGGCCCCTGCAGGGCAGAGCCAACCAGGAGAGCAAATCCCACACCCAAACCCCGGCCCTGGTCCCCCAACCACAGCCAGTGCCTCAGTTTCCCCTCTGAGCTGCAGCAGCATCCTCCCAAAATCCCCAAATTCGGGCAGCGACCCAGCGCGGGAACAAAGCGGATTTGTCTCTCTACACCCTGCGAGACCAGCCAGTGTCCCAAGGGTTAAATAATTCAGATTTTTCTTTCCTGAACAGCTTGAAAAGAGATATGATTGCACCCGCTGGAATACGGGGAGGGGGGGGGATATTATGGATGGAAAAGAGCTATTTAAGCTGAGGAATGGTGTTGGCACATAAACAAATGGGTATAAACCGGCCATGAATAAATTGAGGCTGGAAATTAGGAGGTTTGGAACCACTGGGGGCCGGTCGGGGC
>NC_031797.1:3372812-3378048 GCF_001522545.3 Parus major | reverse complement strand
CCCCCCAGCCCTCTTTGGGGCTATTAAACACAACCCGATGGAAATTCAGCTGCAGAGCAGCCAATGTCAACCCCCCCAGCTCCCCCAGCCCTGCAAGGTGTCCCCCCCACCTCAGGAAATGGGGACAAAGCGGCTCCCGGAGCTGGGGGGTGGCAGGGAAGGGTCCCTGGGGTGCAGGCACCCACCGACCCCTTCCAGCAGCTCCTTTCTGCATTAATCCTGTTGCTCGGCTGGCTCCTGGCATGTCCGTGGCCGGCAATGGACTTCACGCCGGGAACATTTAAGCCGGTTTTCCATCTGTTTCTCCTTCTCCTTGGGCAGCCGGAATCGCTGCCGAGCCCAGCGCCATCCCACGGGATGCCCGGGGCTGGGCAGGAGCCGGACGCGGCCATCGCGGGGAATTCGGGCCATGTGCTGGTCCCAGGGTCCACAGGCTGATCCCCGTTCCCTGCTCAAGAGGCAAAAGCCACCTACGGAGCTGGGAGGGGATGGAGCCGGAGCAGGATGCACCTGGACATCTGTGTCCAGCCAGTTTTGGTCCACGCCATCCCACTGCCCCCTCCCACCACCCCACCAAGGTGATTTTAACCGTGTTTCCCAATATTTTCCATGTCGGACAGCGAGCGTCCCCTGCACCGGCACCTCCCAAACTCCCTCCAGGATGTTCCCAGCATCCCACCACAGCCAAGCCCTGGCGCTGGCAGGAATGAGATGACATTCAGGGGACGCCCCATCCCCACCGACCCCACCTCCCCGGGATGGTGGCAGTGACGAGTGGCAGTCCCCGGAGGCTCCGGCGTTGTCCCCGGTGCCTCGGTGGGACAGAGCGGGGACGGCGCCGTGGCTCACGGAGCGTCGGTAATGCGGTCCGGAGGGACCCCGCCGTACACACAGCACCTAAATTATTTAATTTCTCCAAACTGCTGCACCTTTATAAATCATTAAAAGCTCCTTTTGATCTGTGTTAATGAGGTTTCCTGAGTGCGGGGCTGGGAAATGCTTCGGCGCCAGAAAGAGACGCCGCTGATTAAAAAAATAAAGAGGGGGCGAGAGGGAGCGTGTGGGGCGGGACGGGCACGGGCAGGGGTGGGGGGCACGGGGAGATGGGCACGGGGTGGGGGGCACGGGGTGGGGGGCACCGGAGCCCCCCAGGGCCCAGCCAGGCAGTGGAGGGACTTTAGGAATGCCTGTCATGTTTATGTTCTTTCCCTTTCTCTTCCCCTCCCTTTCTCTTTCAGTTTCCTTTTCCTTTCCAGTTTCCTGTCCCTTTTCTCTCTCCCTTTCCCCTTTCCTGGAGCTTTCCAGCCGGGAAATTCCAGGAACACGCTGGTCCCAGCTGCCACCACGTTCCTGGGAAATGCCCTGGGAACCAAACCACGGGTAGGGCTGGGGCTCTGGTCCTCCTGGTGCTGTGGGAAACAATTCCCTCTTTTGGGAGCAGCGGGATGGGATGAAACCCCCCAGGGCTGTCACCGGGAGCCGTGGCCAGCGGGAGCGCCCGGTTCCAGCGGTGCCACCACGGGTGACCCGGCCGGTGACACCGTGGGAGCGGTGGGAGCGCTGCGGCGCCGGCCCTGACAGCTTTAATGCCGATATTTATCTCCGCTCCAAACCTCCGAGCCCGGCTCCATCACCGCGATCGGGAATGACGGTGACGGCTCCCGCCGGTGGCAGCTGGGATTGGGCTTAAAATCGGCTGAAAGCCCTGGGGCTGCTCCGGTCGGGGACAGGGGTGGGACAGGGATGGGACAGGGGTGAGAACAGGGATGGGACAGGGGTGGGACAGGGATGTGAATGGGGATAGACACAAGGACAGGCACAATGATGGAGATGGGGACAAGGATAGGGATGAAGATAATGTGGATAGAGACAGGGATGGGGACAGGGATGTGGGGACAGAGACAGGGATGGGGACAGGCACTGGCATGGCAGGGGGGATAGATGGGGATGGAGATGGAGATAAAAACCGGTGCAGGGATGAGGATGAGGATGAGAACTGTGATTGAGACAGGGATGGAGTGGGGATGGAATAGGGATACAGACAGGGACAGCGATAGGGATGGAGATGGGCACAGGGATGGGGACTGGCGCAGACATTGTGGGTAGTGAGAACAAATTCCATGCAGGAGCAGGGATCACTTCCCCAGCCCTGCCATCCCCGGAGCTGCCCAGGGACCAGCACTGCCCCGGCTGGAGCAGGGGAGCAGCACCCCCATCCCGGCTCGGCCTGGCTGTGCCAGAGCTCACACCTCCACTGACGGATATCTCCCTTTCCCTCCTTTTAAGGTAAATGACAGAAAATCCCAGGACAGCCATCAGCCTCCGAGGTAACCTCGTCCCGCCTCGGCCGCGTTCCCACAGGATTCAGCGGCTCCTGTTACCTGGGGCAACGGCGGGGAAATGACGGCTGGCATCTAAATTGCCATCATTATGCTCCAGAGCCAACACTCCCCATTTACACTTTATTGTCATCTTTTGCTTTAGGGAGATGCTGAGATATTACAGGATGGGGTGACAGAGCGGGATGAGATGGGATGCACGAGGAGAGAGGCGCGGAGATAAATGGGGACCCCCGGAGCTGTTATTTCAGCCTGATTGAGGATCCCGAAGCAGAGCCGAGCCCGATCCCGCAGGCTGTGGGGAGGCTTTAGCGCACAGGAGAAAATAAAATTTGTTTAAATGCAAGCGCCAGCCTGGCGGGGCTGGGCACGTGGTACCTGGGAGAGGAGGATTCCCACCAAAGCGGTGCCGAAAACGCCGCGGAAGCTGCTCAGCCCCCTCATACTCGTGGAATAACGGGAACTGATCCTTGCTGGCAGCTGGTGCTGGCACCTCACTGCACCCCTGGTACCCCTCTGTGGGGCTGACACCCCAATATTGGACGCTGTACCCCATTCCAGGGCTGGCACCCCACTGCAAGGACACTCCTGGCACCCCAAAGCAAAACCTGCTCTTGGTTCTCCAAACTCCGAGTTCATTCTCCCTCCCCATCCCGCTTTTTGCCAAGCTGCACAAAGGAAAAAAGCCAAACTTGGGGTGTCACCCCCCCATCCCCATCCCCAGACTGCGCTGAGACAGGGCTGGGGGGGCTGCTGGGGACAGCGGGGCCTTTCAAGCATTTGGAGTGAAAAAAGAAAGAGAGAAAAAAGCAAAGAGTTCAAAAACTGTGCAGCTTTGCAGGGAAGAGCCAGGGTGGCTTCGCCCTCAGCCCCACTGGGATTGGGATCGGGAGATTCCTTCCCCCACACCTCCCTGAGCAGGACCCCAGAGCTCCCAGTGCCTGGGATAAACCCAACCAGAGCCACGACCCCATGGAAGCACCAAGAACTGGGATTTTCACACGACCCAGCTTGACAGGGACACGCCGGGTGGATGGATCCTGCCATGATGCCAAGCATGGATCAGACAGGTTTTTCCCTCGGACTCATGACATCACCTTCTTGTCCAGAAAAAACCACAGGTGTCAGCTGGAAATTGTGGTTTTGACACACAAATATTCCATTTTCCACGTGCCACAGACTATCCAGGGGGATGAACCTCACTCCCCAGGCAGGTGGAGCCTCTTTTTGGGGAGCTCTACCCTCACACCGCAACCAAAGCTCCCTGGAACTGCTCCAGCTGCTGCAATTCCCACCACTCACCCCTCATTAGCATGGATGCTCGTTAGCCCAGCGCTGAGACTAATCAATACTGCCATTAACCGACTCCCCGGAATTAATGCGCTTGAACCTGGCAGGCCCTGGGATATTGGTCATTTTTCCACTTAACCTGGCAGGAGGAGTTTTTCCCTTTCCTGGTGGCAGTGGATGATAGAGGGAAGCTGGGACAGTTTATCCCAACAGCTCCTGGCTGCTGGTTCACCGCCAGCTTTGCGTTCACCACCACTTTTTGGTCATCCCAAGGTTGTTGGATGCTCCCAAACCTCAGGGAGCACCATCAGCACAGGGGAAGGGCAGCCCTGTCCCGAGCCATGGGCTCAGAGACCCTGGGCAGGGCTCTGGGGTCTCCAATGCAGCATGAGGACACCCAGATCGTGACCTTCTGGTGCCACCCCATTCCTGCAGCCGCTCCATCCCTTCTGCCCCAGGTTCCCTGCCCCGGAGCCCCGGGCAGGCACAGCCGAGCCGCTCTCCCGGGCACCCCAGAGCCACCCTCCCCTGCTGCTCCCGCCGCCTCGCAGCGCCTCTGGCTAAACAGAGATCAGAAATGTTAGATCTTTCTTAACATCTCCTGCCAGCACTGTCAGTGGCCCTCTCCAGAGTACCAGGGCCCTCTGTTATGTAAACACAGCACATTCTCTGTCAAAGATTAAAAAAAAAAAAGCCTCATTTGCACATAAAAGCAGCCTCTGCACTAGTTACGGGCACTGTGGCATGTAAGGAAGACTGTAGGTTAAATTCAATAATAAAGTGGGGCGGCGCAGAGGTCCCGCTCCAGCTCCTTCTCCCTCAGCCCAGCCCCGGCTGCTCCGGCCGGACCTGCGGCCACCAAGCGGTGCCGGCCACGAGCCCCTGGGCTGGGGACTGAGGAGACACCGTGAGCCGTGAGTGAGTGACCCCAGGAGCCTCACTGCACCGTGCCAGGCCACCCTGAGACCCCACCCTGCTGCTCCTCTGTGCCCGCTGCATGTCCATGCACCCCAGACTCCATCATCGCCATCTCCTCCCCTTGGCACCCCATCCGGAGCGGGGCCTGCTGCCCCACGTCCCCCCCAACACATTTTTGGGAGCTGGCAGCGTCCTCACGCCCCAGCACAGCTCTGCCATCGCCACGGAGCAGCTCCCGGCTAGCGAGGCACCAGGAACCGCTCAGATGACGAATGTGACACCGTGGATGTGACATCCCTTGCTGCCAGCCCTCGGTGACGCGGTGCCCACTGCGGTGGGATGGCACCGGGGGGGTTCTCCGGCCACGGCCGCCCCTCCAGGGAGCGCCAGCAGCTCCGGGGATGGCGGCAGCCAGCCGGGCCCGGGGCTGGATCCACACAAATTGAATCAGAGCAGAAACTCAACTGTCGGAGAGACGAGGGCTGGGAAGTGTCACGGTAATTGTGTTAGTGCCGGCAGAGCCATGGCTGATCCGGGAGCCGGGGGGCACGGCAGGGTGGGCACGGCAGGGTGGGCATGGTGGGATGGGTACGGCAGGATGGGCACGGTGAGGTGGGCATGGCAGGGTGGGCACAGCAGCGTGGGCATGGCAGGGTGGGCATGGTGAGGTGGGCATGGTGAGGTGGGCA
>NC_031797.1:3369272-3372627 GCF_001522545.3 Parus major | reverse complement strand
GCACGGTGAGGTGGGCATGGCGAGGTGGGCATGGTGAGGTGGGCATGGTGAGGTGGGCATGGTGAGGTGGGCATGGTGGGATGGGCATGGTGAGGTGGGCATGGTGAGGTGGGCATGGTGAGGTGGGCATGGCAGGGTGGGCATGGTGGGATGGGCATGGCAAGGTGGGCACAGTGAGGCGGGCACAGTGAGGCGGGCACAGTGAGGTGGGCACGGTGAGGTGGGCATGGCAGGGTGGGCATGGTGAGGTGGGCATGGTGAGGTGGGCATGGTGGGATGGGCATGGCAGGGTGGGCACAGAGCAATGGGCACACAAGGGTGGCCACCACAGGATGGCCATGATGGGATGGGCACGGCAATGCCAGCACAGGAGCTCACTGGACACCCAGATCCATCAGGCCCAGTGGCAGGACCGAGGGTCCAAGAGGGATCAGGGTGAGGGCCAGCGGACCCAGACAGCAGCAGAAGGGGCAGAGCCAGGTGGCAGGAGGGGTCACAGCGACAGCTGACAGCAAAGGTGACAGGGACACCAAGATCTGGAGGGAGGTGATTCATTCCCAAATCACTGTGTGCCACCAGCCAGCACACGTGTCCCCACAGACACCGGCCAGGCACTCGTGTCCCCACAGACACCGACCTGGCACTCGTGTCCCCACGGACACCAACCTGGCATTTGTGTTCCCATGGACACCAGCTTGACACACATGTACCCACGGACACCAGGCTGGAACATGTATCCCCATGGACACCGGCCTGGCATTTGTGTCCCCACAGACAGCAGGCTGGAACACGTGTCCCCATGGACACTGGCCTGGCAGATGTGACCCCACAGACACCGATCTGGCACTCATGTCCCCACGGACACTGGCTTGACACACATGTCCCCATGGACACCAACCTGGCACTCGTGTCCCTATGGACACCGACCTGGCACTTGTGTCCCTATGGACACTGACCTGGCACTCGTGTCCCCACGGACACCGACCTGGCACTCGTGTCCCCATGGACACCGACCTGGCACTCGTGTCCCCACAGACACCGACCTGGCACTCGTGTCCCCACAGACACCGACCTGGCACTCATGTCCCTACAGACACTGACCTGGCACTCGTGTCCCTATGGACACCGACCTGGCACTCATGTCCCTATGGACACCGACCTGGCACTCGTGTCCCTACAGACACTGACCTGGCACTCGTGTCCCTATGGACACCGACCTGGCACTCGTGTCCCCGTGCACACTCAGCCCTGTGCACACCAGCCCCGCTCACGTCCCCACGGCCGTCGGGCGCCGCACGTCTCTCGCAGCCGGACCCCAGGCACGTGCCGGCCGCGCACGGGACCACGCGTGCTCATCCGTGCTCCGGCGGCTCACGCTGAGCGCCCTAATTACCGCGTCTGGCCAGGCGGGCGGGCGCTGATAACGGGCACGGGACGGAGCTGCCGGGGGTTATCAGCCGGTGACAGCCGGGCCCCCCGCCGCAGCCCGCTGGGACAGCCGGATCAAGGCGCCCTTTGGGGGTCTCTGGCGGGGGATGGGGTAAAAAGCCCCCCAGGGGTGACCTCATTAGCACGGCCGAGCCCCAGCGTGGTTGTGGCTGGGCCTGGCACGCTGCAGGCAGAGCCTCGGGATGTGGGGTCGTCTGCGGTACGATGGCGGTGCCAGCCTCTTGTCCTGTCTGCTGTCACCTCCCTGCTGTCCTGGGAGTGAGGGACAGCCCTTCCTGGGGCACCCACCCTGCCGGTGGCACCAGGCTGGAGGGGGATTTTGGGTGTCCCTGGTGCTGTGAGGGGCCAGGTGGCAGCAGGAAAAGGCACTGAGGAGACAGATCCAGTGTCACACTCCAGCCTCTGAGCCAAACCAGCCGCTGTCCTGGTGTTCCCCAGAGCTGCTCCTTTGGTCTCATCCCAGAGCCACAACCAGGACATGGCACCATCCTTCCGTGACACCAGCGTGGTATCCACTGCTCCCGTGCCTCAGTTTCCCTGCCCCAGGGCTGGATCTCCCTGCACGGCGCGGTCCAGCAGCAGGAGCGACAAACAAGGAGCACATTCCCCATCCCAGGTGGCTAAAGACACGCGGATAAACACGGATAAACACGGATCGGTGCATTATTTCACTCGTTGCCCACTCTATTTTCGGCTGGCGGCTGAATTCCGGGCAGTGGCGGGACGGGAGGCGGCAGGACGGCGGTCGGCGGGAGCACCGCTGACTCTTTAACCTTGGAACACTTGGAATGGCAGGGAATTTGGGGCGGTAATTTGATCGGCGGGAGCGCTGGCCCCGCAATCACCGGGAAAACGCCGACGCGGTGGAAATCGGCCGCCGCTGCCCAGCGGGACATCACGGCGGGGCCGGGCGGGCACGGGGACACGACTCAGAAGGACGGACCGCAGTCCTGGCACCCCGCAGCCCCCTGTTCAGTGCCACCCTGGCATTCCCAGGCTCCAGATCCGCGGGGACCCCCAGCCAAAGGACCCCTCTGTCCCCCCCGTCCCGGCAGTGCGGGGCTGCGGAGCCGTAATTCATCACGCCCGGCCCTGACAGCTCCCTTTGACGGGGTCTCCGGGGGGGCCGAGCGATGCCTTTTGTCTGCCCAACAATTAATTATTTCCTGGCTAATGATGAACTCCGACTTGCCAAGCAGGGAGAGGCTGCGTGCGGGAAGGAGCCAGCCCTTCCTCACCCCGCCGAGACCCCTCCCCACCACCTCCCCCACGGCAGGGTGGGATGTTGGGGTACCCAGGGATAAAGCTGGGCTGTGGGACCCCCCTGCATCTCACCATCCTTCTCAAAGGGTGGCTGCCCGCCAAAAAGGGCTCCCCAAAAGCGGGAGGATGGTGCTGGGGTGGCAGGATGGGTGCCCCTCTGGCGGTGCCAGCAGGTGGGTGCTGCGCTGTGCTGCGGCAGCAGGTGCTGGCAGCACTCTGAGCGCCAGTGGCAGCAGCCCCGGAGCGCTCCAGGAGCGGATAACCGGCTGATGGGGCTGAGCTAATGGAGAAAATCCATTTAGGATCACTCGATACTCTCCCCTGGGCTTTCATTACACCTCGGGGCTCCGCAGGGCACCGGGCCCTGAGCCGGCCTCTGCCAGCCCTGATCCCATCGCTGCCGGCTGCGCGTCTCGGCAGAGGCGCTGCAGGGGTGTGGGGAGGGCTGAGGGGAAGAACAGGGGGGAGGGATGAGGGAAGGGATGCAGGGAGGGATGCAGGAAGGGATGCAGGAAAGGATGCAAGAAGGAACGTGCATGGGAAGTGATGCAGGAAGGGATTCAGGGAGGGATGCAGGAAGAGATGTAGCAAGGGATGTGCATGGAAAGGGATGCAGGAAGGGATATGGGGGGGATGCAGGGAG
>NC_031797.1:3367154-3369001 GCF_001522545.3 Parus major | reverse complement strand
CAGGGAGGGATGCAGGGAGGGATGCACGGAGGGATGTGCATGGGAAGTGATGCGGGAAGGGACACAGCAAGGCTTGTGCACAAAGCCTGCAGCCCTGAGCTTGTAGCTGCAGGTGACAAGAGCAACGCCAGCAATCCCTGCGAGGAACAGGGACAAACTGGGGTGCGATTGGGCCTTGCCCTGGAGCAGCTCCCAGGGAGCCTGGCCTGGAACAGGGACCCCCGGGGCAGCAGACACTCAGGCCGGGCTCCCCACGGCAGGAAAGGTGACAGAGCCATGAAAAGAAGTAAAATAATTATCGGGCGCTGGCGGCTCGGGCTCCCGCCCGGCGCATTCTGTTTAAGGCTAGTTAATAGCCAGTGTTCTCTGGTTAGGCCTGAATGACATTTCCAGAGTTATAATAACTGAGCTATTACTCGCCGTATTGATGCATTCCCCCCGCCGGCAGCGGCTCATCCCGCGCCGTGCCGCCCGGCCGCCGAAAGCTCCTTTAGTCAATAGCACTTCTATTTTTCATTACTCCCTGGAAATGTGGCTCTTGGAAGCTCATCCGTCATTCAATTACGCCCTGGTTCAGTCCTATCATACACGTGTCATAAAGTTCCTCAGATCTGAACTGCTGTTAATTTTCTGCGCCATCCCAAGGGGATGCCCGGGACGTGCCTGGAAAGCAACCAGGCAGCCGAGGGCATGCCGGGTACGGGCGCTCCCGGGAGCGGGGGCTGCGGCACTGCCGGGGTGCCCGGCTGTGGGGGGCTGCAGCGCCGGAGGGGTCACCCCGGAGCTCGGATGCTGTCCCTTCCCCACGGCAGTGGCAGCGGGCCTGGTGCTGCACGACCTTGGCAGAGCTGGGAATTTATTCCTCGGGCTGGTTTATTCTTTTATCAGGTGTTGGTTTAACAGGGCGAGCTCCCCCCTCTTCCCCTTTAATCCTATCGGCATCTGTGTTCGGCACGTCCGTACCCAGAATAATCACCTGCCTGGCAGATTTGTCACTTCACCAGATGTAATCGGGGAACTTTTCAATTTTTTTTTTTTATTTTTTATTTTTTTTTTCCTTCTTTTTGAAACTCTCCTTATTTTCTGTTTCTTAGAAGCTGCAGCTCGCGGGCAGAGGCGGCTGCTGCAGGCAGTACCTGCCCCAGGTCACCCTCCCCAAAGCCGAGGGTTTGCTCTGCTCAGCTCTGCTCTCCAGCTGGGTTTTGGCTGAGGGGAGGATGTCAGGGCAGTGGCACAGAGGGTGGATGCTGTGCCATGGTGGCTGTTGCTGCCATCCTCTGCTGCCAGGAGTACACCTGGATGGGCACAAACCCTGAGCCAGGGGGGAAAACGGGCACAGGATGAGGCTGGGGGATGTTGGGGATGGAGGATGCTGAGTCAGGGGGATGCCAGGTCAGGAAGATGCCAGGCTGGGAGGATGCCAGGTCAGGGGGATGCAGAGGTTGCTCACAACATGTCCCTACACAGATGCCGAGGGCCTGCAGATCCTCCACGGCCTTAAAAACTCACACCCGAGAGATGATGTCAGCCCTGCTCCCTTCCCCACCCCTCCAGGCGTTCCTGCTTTCCCCTGACTGAGCGCCAGTGGTTCTCTCCCACCCAGGGCTGCCCTGGGGATCCCCGCCCGTGCTCTCCTGTCCGGGGCGTCCTGCCCAGTCCCCTCATGAGTGCCTGGGTGGTCTCAGCCACTCCTCGTGGCCTCCCAGCAGGACAATGACCCGGTCCCTGTCCTGCTCCCACGCGCTGCTTCCCCTAAGCCGGGACAGACACACGGCCGGGTGGAACAGACAGACGGTCGGGTGGGACGGACACACTCCCGGATGGGACGGACACACTCCCGGGTGGGA
>NC_031797.1:3365567-3366807 GCF_001522545.3 Parus major | reverse complement strand
TCCCGGTCAGTTGTCAGCCCCCGGCACAGCCGCGCTCCTCCCGGCCCCTTCCCGCTCCTTGGACAGCTCCGGCCATGCCGACGGCTCTGAAGGGACTGACAAACAAACATTCCCACCAGGAGGATGAGGCGGAACAGCCACGAGGCTCTCACAGCCCCGGGACAATCACCGGGCTCTCAGCCGTGCTGGAACAGCCTCTACCCCAGCTCTGAGCTGGGAAACTGAGGCAGGGAAAGCTCTGAGCACGTGCAGGGTGGGATGTGTGAGCCGGGCAGCTCCCGAGCATCCCGCGGGCATCCTCTGCCAGCCTGGCATTTCCCTGCTCCCCTCGCAGCTCCCGCTGCGCTCTGGGCACGGCTAATGACCGGCCTAATTGATCTCTGACGAGGCACCAGAGATCGATGCTGGATCCCGCTCCAGGCTCTGCGAAAAGCCATTTCTCCTGCCCGGCCGGGCAGCACCGCCCCTCGCCCGCAGGGAAGCGCCCATCGATCGGGGCAAGGATCGATCGGGTGCAGAGGGGATGGAGGGGAGGGCGGCCACCCCCCGGCAGCGCTTTGCTCCAGCCCCGGGGCACCGCAGGCTCCAGGAGCTCCCCCTGCACCCGGCGGCTCCGGGGGGGACACGAGGAGGGTCCTTGTGGCCATTCCAGGTGACACGGGGCACGGCCAGCAGCGAGGGGGGCTCCTCCCCCGCCACAGGGCCAGGCCGGAGGGTCGCGGTGCCTCGAGAAGGGAAGGGGTAAACTGAGGCACAGAGCCCAGCGGTGCCGGTGAGGTCACAGCGCCAGCAGATCCACGCTGATTTCCTCGCCTGACTCTTCCCCCCGCCCTTATTCCTTCCCCTTGTGTCCCACCGGCCAAATTTGACCTAATTTGGCGCAACCGGCCGGGGTCTTCACTCCTCGGTGCCCCCCTCCTCCCCTCTCCTTTCACTGGGGTTTAAGCCTTTTCACTTCGTCCATTCACTCCAAGGTTAATCAGATTAAATCCCTGCCCGGGGTGCTGCCTCCCCTCGCACACATTCACCCCCTTATCCCCCCTCGCCTCGTTTCACCCCCTTTTTCCCCAGTCAGGTTTTGGCAGCCAACTCCAAGGTCTGGGCATGGCCACGCCAGGGGTCAGGGGTGGCACCGGCTGTCCCTGTGTCCCCAGGGAAGGGCACAGAGTGGGGGGTTCTGGGGGGCACAGGGGGAATGTGCCTTCTGGAATGATGGGGTGAGACAGGGATGAAGAGGGTG
>NC_031797.1:3364252-3365147 GCF_001522545.3 Parus major | reverse complement strand
GTGGCAGGACAGGGATGAAGAGGGTGGCAGGACAGGGATGAAGGCAGTGGCAGGACTGGGATAAAGGCAGCACCAGCCACAGGTCCCCAAAGCCATCCTGCTCTCTGAAGAATCCCTCCTCCTCCTCGTCCTCCTCCTCTTCCTCCTCAGCCTGGCTTCACATCCCAAGCTGAGCTAAAGGAGCATTTAATTTGGGAGAAAACTAGTAAAAAAGGGTATTTTGGTTTTTGTTTTTTTTTTACTTTCCCATCCTCTTTTCACCCAGAATCGTGAGTGGGTGAGGGGTGAAGCCAGGAGCACGGAGCCCACCCTGGAGCCCCCAGGTGCACACAACACCCAGACCCAACACCCAGAGATTGGGGTCACCCCACACCCCGGGACCCTCCACTCCACAGAAGAAAGGAACAATTCCCCTCTAGAAACTTCCTGGCCTCATCCCACGTACTCCAGCCCCAAAAAAAATCACCCAATGCCCCCCACCTAAACCTCAACCATCGATTTCCATTCCCCTCGGCCCAGCCCTGCACACAAACGCATTCGCCACGGCCCCCTCCCCGGCAGGGATTGTATGCAAAGGCGGAGAGGGGGAATGAATAATTCATCCCCGCTGTCTTTCAGAATTACACTGTGGAAAAATAAATCTGAGACTACTATATTAAAAAAAAAATAAATTAAAAACAAAACAAAAAATAAAGGAGAAAGGAGCGAGGGGCGCGGGGAGAGGCAGCGCTGGGTTCGCGGCCGGGGAGGGATGCGGGGATGAAAAGCGCCGGCGCGTCGTGGCTCCTCTTCCATTGAGCGACTCCACATTCAGGTCCGTGCGGAAACCACCGGAATCCCTTCCTGTGCTTTGTTCTGCGGCCCTTTCAGCGGGGGCTTACGGGGCTGGGCAGGG
>NC_031797.1:3362528-3363696 GCF_001522545.3 Parus major | reverse complement strand
GTGGGGGCTGCGCTGGGGGGCTGCCCTGGGGTGAGCACGGGGGCTGCCCTGGTCATGGGGCTGTGCTGGGTGATTTGGGGCTGCGCTGGGGGGATCCCCTGGGGTGAGCGGGGGTCTGTTCTGGCTGCCCTGGTCATGGGGCTGTGCTGGGGTGAGTCTGGGGCTGCCCCGGGTGGGTGGGGGGCTGCCCTGAGGCGAGCAGGGGGGCTGCCCTGGCCAGTGTGCCCCCTTCGGCTCAGCCAGAACCCCCTCAACACCACCGTGCCAGCGCCTCGGCAATCCCAGCACGAGGGAGGGATGCTCTGCCCCGTGGCAGAGGGGTCCCAGCTGGGTTTTTTGGGCTTTGCCCTGAGCCCTCCCGGTGCCCAGAACACCCTGAACGGGACCAGCCGTGCCCGCATCCCCCCTCGCAGCTGGCGGGGGCCACGTGCTGCAGCGCGAACGGGGAGGGGAGGAAGCGGGAGGCACTTTAATTTGGCTATTTAAAAATAAAGAAATAACGCAGGCTTTGAAAGCCCGGAGGGGTCCCAGCGGAGGGACCTCATCCCCCCTTCAAAGGCCGCCTCTGCTTTCTTCCCCCCGCTCGCAGCACACAAAGGTGCACGAGCACTTTCGTCTCTGTGGAAAGACCTTTTTAATTGGTTCCAGGCAGAAGGTTAAAATCTCTCCCCTTCCCTGTGCGCTTGGCTAAGAGGGGAAAGGGGGGAAAAGGGGGGAGGCAGGGAGGAAGGGTTGTATGGAGGCAAAACAACTCTGCCCGGCGTAAAGGGGCTGAGCCGGGGGGCACCCGGGGCCAGCGCCCCCAAGGTGGGGTCCAGGGTCACCGAGGGTGACGAGGATCCAGGTGGGATCAGGGGAGACCCAGGGGGCTGTGGTGGGGGCACTCAGGGGGCTGTGCCAGGCCCTGGGGCAGGAGGTGCTCCTGGGAAAAGGGAGATGCTCGGTGCTTCCATGTGAATGCAGGGTTTGAGGGTTTCTGCAGATTCCCAAGAAAAGCGGCTGGAAATGTGGTGCCTGGAGGCTTCACGTGGGGAGGGAGCTGGGCAGAGCAGGAGGGGCTGCTCCCACCTCCACGTGTCTCCCTGTGACCTCGGGGTACCCTCGGCACATCCCCATCCACAGCGGGGTGACCCCAGGATGGCATCCCGGAGCTTCCCCATGGAACCCA
>NC_031797.1:3361447-3362279 GCF_001522545.3 Parus major | reverse complement strand
TGCCATCATCCTATCCCTGCCACTGCCATCCTCCTGTCCCTGCCACTGCAATCATCCTATCCCTGCCACTGCCATCCTCCTGTCCCTGCCACTGCAATCATCCTATCCCTGCCACTGCCATCCTCCTGGCCCTGTCCCTGCCATCCTCCTGGCCCTGTCCCTGCCATTGTCCCATCCCTGCCATCATCCTATCCTTGCCACTGCCATCCTCCTGGCCCTGCTATCCTCCCAGGCCTGCCATCCTTCCAACACTGTCATCCTCCTATCCCAATCCTCCATCCTCCCAATCCCAATCCTGCCATCCTCCCGGCCCTGCCATCCTCCCAATCCCACCATCCTCCAAATCCCACCATCCTCCTATCCCTGCCATCCTCCTATCCCTGCCATCCTCCCGGCCCTGCCATCCTCCCAGCACTTGGGTTTCCTTTCACGGAAGGGGGAGCTGAGAAAAACGCATCAATTATTGAGCCAGGGCGGCGAGCCCGCCGCGTCCCCCTTGCTGATGCCGCTCAGGTAGAGCCGCGCGAGCCGCAGTCAGACACCTCTAACACGATTAAGCTGCAGGGCTCTGCCAGCGCGCTTCAAGGTCAACTTCTCCGAGGCTGACAAAAGGCACGGCGGGCAGCGGCTCCCCCCGCCCCCGCCCGGGGCGGCAGCGCACGGGGGACGGGCACCAGGAGCCCCGGGAGATGGCACCGGGACATGGGGAGCTCCAGTGGAGGATGGCAGAGGTCCCACGGGGATGGGGATGCAGTGGTGGAGCTCCCAGTGGGATCAGGGTGCAGTGCTGGGGGCTTCCAGTTTGATCAGGGTGCAGTGGTGGAGCTCCCAG
>NC_031797.1:3352677-3361352 GCF_001522545.3 Parus major | reverse complement strand
GTTTGATCAGGGTGCAGTGGTGGAGCTCCCAGTGGGATCAGGGTGAAGTAGTGGAGCTCCCAGTGGGATCAGGGTGCAGTAGTGGAGCTCCCAGTGGGATGGGGATGCAGTAGTGGAGCTCCCAGTGGGATGGGGATGCAGTAGTGGAGCTCCCAGTTTGATCAGGGTGCAGTAGTGGAGCTCCCAGTTTGATCAGGATGCACTGCTGAGGGTTCCCACTGGGATGGGGATGTCATTCTGGGGCTCTCACTGGGATGGGGATGACGTGCTGGGGCTCCCACTGGGAAGGGGCTCCCAAGGCCAGGACAGGGACCCTCTGTGTCCCTCCACAGCAAAGCCGCTCCTGTCACGCCGGCAGGAGCGGGTCCAGCCCGGCCGGCTGCACGTGGAGCGGGAATTGGATCCAGATGTTTCCCCCAGCAGCCGGAAACCACTTCCCCCCATCCCAAAAGTGCTTGGCAGCCCCTTCCACCGCCCCACAAGGCCGTGGTGGGGACCAGGACAAGTGGTGCTGACGGGGCCGGGATCCAGCCCGGCACGGCAGAGGGAGCAGCTCGGGAGGGGACAGGGGTGGCAGTGCCAGCTCTGCCCTGGTGCTCCTGCAATTGGTGTTTGGGCACTCACAGTGACAGGACCCCCGGGCTGGCACAGCCACGCTCCACACCCTGCTCATCCTCATCCTGCTCATTCCCTTCCAAATCCACCCCACTCTCGTGCACGGCGAAGGGGGGACAGCAACCCCTCCCACGCTCCACGAGCATCCCTGCAGCAAAACAAGGGACTGGTGTCCCCCCAGGGCGGGTGTCCTCTGGATTGGTGCCAGTCAGAAGGCAACAAAGCCATAAAAAAACCCCAAACCTCAGCACAGGAGGGCCCAGCTCAGATATCTGGGTGATATCTGGACTGGGGAAGGGCTGACAGGCGGCTCCAGCCATGGGGTGCATGACACAGGTCACCCCCAGCACCATTCCCGAGAGGTCACCACACCCACAGGGCCCTGTCACCACCTCAAGTCATCTCCTGCTTTGGGGGATGCTCCCAGGGCAGTGGGATGGGGATGCAGCTTTCTGGCCCTGTCACAAGAGTGAGGAAAACCACCTAAAAACCTCAAAAACCCATTTGAGGAGTCAGAACCCAAATTCCCCCCGCCCTTTCCCGTTATTTAAAGCCCATCCAGCTCCCAAGTCCTGCAATGATGCAAGAATCTCAATTACCATTAAAAGAATGCGTTCCTGCTCCTCCATTACGGAGAAAAGCCTGAAAACCAACCCCTGGGAATTTCACAACTCTAGAAAGAAGAAAAATAAAATATTCATGTAATTTAGATTATTTAAAACGCAGCAGTTGGTAAACCAGTCTCTGCACTGGAGGGAACTGGGGCTGTTCACACCTTGCAGAAGGCTGGGAATGGGTCAGGGCTGGAAAACCCAGTCGTGGCCACACAGATCCTGGTGCCACCCCACGCCCAGAATCCGGTGTTAAATGGGTTTTTAAACACCTCTGAGCTTGTGGGATGCGGCGCTGCGGAAGGACAGCGGGTTATTTTTATCGTTGCATTAGTTCCAGTTTAATTGCAGGGATGTCATTAACGGCACGGAGCAGGGTCCGGCCATGGGGACGCTGATGTTGGAGTGTCCTGTCCCAAATCCCGTGGGTTGAGACCCTGTGTGTGCCTGTCCTCCCACCAACAGAGTTTGGTGACAACCAGGGACAGGAACCATGATCAGGACCAGGAGCCATCGACCAGGGCTGGACCCTCCCGGCTCATCCTCTCCCAGCCCAGATGCTCCTTCTCCTCCAGCTCCACCCAGCAGCTCCAGGGAAGAGAAATGTGGCTCCCTCCAGACCTCCCTCCTCGCCTTCCTCTCTCCATGGTGGGTTCCAGTTCCCTCCAGTGCTCCTGGGAATTCTCCTGCTGTCCCTGATTCTCCAACCCCGGGGCTCCATCATGTCCCACCGGCCCATCCCACCTGGGACCGTGCCCCGCCAGCCCCTCTAGGAATTCCCACACGTCCAACAGAGCCAAACACCCCTGGTTTGTGCCAGAGCCAGAGGCTGGGATCTCCCAGGTCACCCAGAGCTGGGACTCACACTCAGCTCTTCCCTCGGCCGCTCCCAGCAGGGAACTTCCCACCGGTGCTGACCCGAGACATTCCCAGCACCGGAGCTGAGCCAGTCCCGGGTCTCACACCCCAAGGGGCTGGGGGATGGCAGTGCCATCACGGGGACCCTCCGCTGTCCCTGTCCCCTCTGTGTCACACAGAGCAGGAGAGCACAGCGCAGCAGAGCCACTGCTGAGGAATCACCTTGGAGGAAACCAGAGGTGCCCATCAGCGACCCCGCTAACGGCACACGGGAACGGGGACACTGGCACTGCCCTCCCGCGCCTGCCAGCCGTGTCCCAGCCAGGTGTGATCCCATTTCCCACTGGAAAAGCCGGGGTTGTGCCCCCAATGGCTGCCCAGAGCTTTGCACAGTGTTCCCAACCCACCAGGCACCGGCCACCCCCCAGCCAGCCCCCGAAATGCCGGGTGGGATCGGACACGGGATGCAGGATTGGCTGGGGGCAGTTTCCCACCGAAGCAGATCAGGATTCCCAGAGGTGCCCGAGGGGGCTGGGCAGGGATGGGCAGTGTCACAGGGAGGTGACAGTGGATTGATTCCCATGGGAATGGCTCCCAGCAGGGAAAGCCTGGCCACCGAGGATCCGACCCAGGTGGACACGCCGGGGAGCCCAGAGCTGCACCCCACGCTCTGGGACACCCTCGTACCAGTGCCCCCAGTGCCTCCCAGTTCAGCACTGGGGAGGTGGCACCCAGCAGGGACACGGCCACATGGCTCCTGCAGAGACCAGTGACGTTCCTGGGTGGATTTGCTTTACAGGGTCAGGGAGGAAGGAACCAGCGCAGAGATATTTAAGTGGCGTTTCACCATCGGAAAAAATTAGAGTCACAATATTAATTAATCCTCAAAGCACTTTACGAACATTAACTAATTAAGCCTCCCAACCCCTCTGCGAGGTGGGAAAGGTATCATTGTCCTCGTTTCACAGCTGCGGAAAACGAAGCGCGCGGAGGTGACGTGACTCGCCCAAGGTCGCTGAGAGCCAGGCAAAGGTGGGAACGGGATCCCAAAATCTGCCCCTCGCTCCTCAGCAGGGCAGAACCCAGCAGTGCAGGGCACCCTGGAGCCCAGGAATGCTGAATTCCAGCATCCCCAGCCAGGTCCCAGCATCCTGATCCCCACCCAGGGTGGAGAGGAACAAACCAGGACCCGCATCCACAAAGGGACATCCCGGGGAAAAAACCCACCAGAGCCAGGGAGCTCAAGCAGAAACCACCGAGGGGTTTTATGGAAAGCCCCACCGACCCTGCGCGGTTTAAAAGCGATTAGAGCCCTGCCTGGGTTATCAACCGGCGTCTCAATCCCGCGGCATCGATCCGGATAATAGCCGGCAATTGTTCAGATACAATATCATAAAGTCACTTTAACTACAGCCATAAAGCTTCCCCCGCCTGCAGCACCGCTGGGCTCCCCGCGTCGCGCCGGGGACAGCGCCGGGGCCCCGGCACCACCGCCACGTGCTCGGGGCTGAGGATGCCGGGGGAACCCCTCTGGGACCCCCTGAACAGGGACAGGATCCTCAGGGATCGCTCCCCGCTTCCATGGCTGGGAGAGGAGGGAATGTGGGACCCGCCGGGGCTCCCCTTGGTGTCGCTCCTGGGAATCGGCGGCGCTGGGGCTGCGGAGCTCCACGGCGGCTGCTGAGATCTGATGCTTTAAGTTTTAATCTGTGGGATTGATGGGAATTGGGAGAAATGGGGGGGTCCCACAAATGTCCCCCTAGAGCAGCCAGGATCCCCCTGCTCCCCTGGTTTGTCCTTGTCCCCAACACATGGAGCCCCCGGCTGGGCAGCGTCAGGATCTGGCTCCTTCACCTCCTTCCCACCTCCAGCCCCCCATCCCAGGGCGCTCCCACTCCGTGCTCCCTGCCCTGAGTCACCGGGAGAGCCACTGGAGAACACAGCACTGCCAGAACCCCGCCACAGAACCCGGATTCCTCACCCGCCGCTGCCTCACCCGCCGCTTCCCACTGCTTAATGAGCACAAAATATTTCCATGTTGCCAATTACTTGGTTCGTTTGTGCTGCTGCGGGCAGCGCCGGTGCAGGGAAAATTCCCTGTGGAGCTGGCCTGGCCCCCAGGGAGCAGGGAGAGACCCGGCTGGGTGTCCCCAGGGCTGAGGATCCACACCCTCACCACACACCCCGACACCCCCCGGCCCCCTCGCCCTGGGGTCTCTGTCATCAGCAACCTCCTGTCGACATTCCCGCGTCCCCAGTGACATCCCCATGGCCCCAGCGTGACACTGATGGCTGCAGTGGGAAAGCAAGGCTTTGGAAAAGGCTTTGGAACCCCTTTTTCAGTTGTCCCCCAGCAGAAAATGATTTGAGGTCCAACCTCGGTGCTGCTTTCCAGCACGGAGAAAACCCCGAGCGGCACCAGAGATGTGCCAACCTCAGGCCATCCCAGATGGGTCCATCCCTGCTCCCCTCACATCCCAGGCAGGATTCCCAGCTGGAGCCCTCTCCCCTGGCCGGAATTGCTGCTGTGACCATCACCACAAAACCATTCCAGCAGGTCGGTCCCAGGAGCCGCGTTCCTCCCACCTGCGCCCATAAATCCTCCCTCCACCCGGAGCAAGGAAGTGATTTATAAAGTGGAATAAATATTACAGTGTTTAAGGAAAAATATAAGAAAGTCACAAAAATCCATCCAGCTGGATTCCCCTCCCGTGGGAGTGGGGTCTTGGTGACACAGGGATTTTGGGGCAGCGAGGGACACGCCGGGAAGAGGCCGGGTTGAATTGGGCTCCGGCGCTGCCAAACCAGCTGGATGCGGGATGCACACCGGAATCAGCCACGGATCTGAGCCCACACAGATCCCAAACCAGTGTGGAAGGAGCTGGAGGGCTCCAGTCCCTCCTCATGGTGCCCTCTGGACGCAAACAAGGGACTTCACTGTGGGCACCCCAATCCCTGCTCCCAGCTGGAATTCCCACATGGGCCTCCGGAGCGGGCGGGCACGCCGTGCAGTGGGACATGGCGCTGTGAGAGCCATGTCCTTCTCCATCTCTCAATCACTCCACCAACATTAATTCCCTAATTTAGCCGCTGGCAGCGATCCTCACCTTACCCACAGAGAAACTGAGGCTGGGGGAGGGAGAAGCCATTTGTCTCTGGGTAATGAGCTGGAAGCCGGATCCAGGATCACCCCCAGCTTCCAGGATGAGAGTCCCTGCTCCCCATCCAGAGCTTTCTATCATAAAAGACAACATTATGATTTATGATTCTCATTAATCAGCTTTGAAATGGAGTCCAGATTTTCCTGGAGTCCAGATCCGGGCTGCGACATTGAGCCCCGGACATTCCCTCACTGCCAGCGCTCCACATCCCAACGCCGGGAAGAGACAAGGAACAATGGAAAACTGCAGATGGCGATGGGATGAGCCGGGAGAGGCAGCTGTTGGGTGGCTGGAACTGAGATCCACTGACCCCAGGAACCATCACGGAGAGGGGAAAGCTGGGAATGCCAGGAAGAGCAGGGAGGGAAAGCCGGGAGCTGCTCCGACTGAAGGACACTCGCGGCAATGAGCGTTAGGAAGGCCGGCACTGGACGCTGCCTCCAGAGCACACATCCTGCAAAGGCAATCCCTGTTCCCAAATCTGCTTCCAACTCTGCCAATTTAGCCTTAAATCCCACCTCAAAGGGTCAGGAGCAATGCCAGGGCCGTGGCAGGGCCATGATCCTGCTTTTCCACAGGACTCAGCACCCACGCGGCTCCGGCCAAACCAATCCCGTGGTGATCCAGCGGAGACGTGGACAGAACCTGGAGCCAGAAGCCATTTCTGTTCCAGCCAGGCTTGGGTCCTCTGTTGGAAATCACACAGGAGCACCATTTTGACCAGCATTTACAGCCGGAATTCCTGTGTGCCAGCGCCGTATCCGACAGCGGTTCTACAACAACAGGACGGTCACCGGCAACTCACAGGCACAGCCCGGCAGGGTGGTGGCTCCATCCTGAGTCCCTCAGCCAGAGCCAGCAGGTTCTCCCAACCACCCAGCATGAAGGGTCTTGAAAAAGCCCAGGAGAGAGCCTAGAGCGTGGCTGAGATGGACACCAAGCCCTGGAGCGCGAGCATTTATTTCCCAAATAAAGGATTTTGGAGCCGACCCATTCCTCACCCGAATTCCCCGGCAGCAGCATGGGGAGGGGACAGGGGAGAGCCCCCACCCTAAAATGGGGATCCCAGGAGCTCACCCAGGGGTGAGAGAGCGGCCAGACACACAAAGAGAGGAAATTCCAGTTACAGGGTTTGTACGGGTCTTTTAAAATGCAGAGAAATGGTGGGAAAGGCAGGAAAAAGCGGAGCAGAGCAAGGGGAAAACTGAAACATCCAAACACCAGGAGGGAGGGAAACCCTCTGGGAGAGCATCTTTTCCCAGGAGCATCTCTCCCACCTCCCACCCCACTCCCCTGGATGCTCTGCTCGGTCGGTGCTGGGAATTGGGTGAAATTTGGGAAAAGCCCCTTTGGAAGGGTCGGCACATCGGCCCTGGCTCGGGCAGTTCCAGCACAGTGTCAGGTAAAGATAAAACACAATTTGTGGACACAACGTAATAAGAAGGGGTCAGTGAGTAAACCAAGAAGGTTTGTGGGATGGGAAGCTGGGAATTCCAGTGGAAATTCCAGGATTTGGAAAAAGCTGATATTCCTGAGGTGAAGGGGGAAAGGGCCTGACAAAAGCTCCTTTAGATTTCAGGGAAAAGGGAAAATAACGACTAGTTTTATTGTGTGAAAGCACCGACCATTCCAAAATAACCTTGGAATGAAAACGCCCATCCCAGAACAGGGTGGGGATGGAGGGATGGGAACAGACACACGGACACGGCCCGGACACACGGACACAGCAGCTCCAGCATCTCCAAACCCTTCGGAAGCCGGGTACCCCCGGCCCCCCCCGCCGTCCCGGGGGGCTCTGCCCCGCGTTTTTCCACTCAATTTCCTTCCCGCGTCGGCAGGAGATAAATCCCTCTGCCGAGGCAGGCGGCCGGAACGGCAAAGCCAGCGGTGCCAAGTTTAATAAGCAACCCTGATCGAGAATCCAGATAATAATTGGGATTATCGAGCTGGCTGGGAAAGAGCTTCCTCAGCTCCTGATGGCACCAGCGCCCGGCACCGGGGTGACAATGACACCCGTGGGGTCCCCAGCGGGGCTGGGACGTTGATGGGAGACTGGGATGCTCCCGAGGAGCAGCGGAATCCCATCCATCATGGAATATTAAAATAAAATCAAAATAATAACCCCCTTTCCGAGTGCTCCAGGCGCAGTCGGAACCTGCGGCAAAAGGGAGACTGTGGCCCCAAAATTCCACGGAAAATTGGAAAATTCCCAAAATCCCATGGGAAAACCCCAAGGGCCCCAGCTCCATCCCCAGCTGTGCAGGAGCTTCCCTGCATCCCGATTTTAGGGGGGGACACACGGAGCCAGCGCCGTCCCAGCGCCTGCGGAGAAGCTCAGCCGCCGAAATAATCCCGTCGCGGTTGGATTTTGTGCAGGGCACGAGGTCCAGGGGCTTTTTTTCCTCAGTGGAAACAGGATTGGAAAAGGAAAGAATTGGGATTTTTCGAGTTCTCTACAGGGTCAGGCTGATTTTATTTTACTGCAAATATAAATAGGGTTTTTGATAAATAATAATAAAAAAAAATAAGACAGTCTAAATAAAACCCCCCTGGAAGACACGGCACGGAATCCGGAATCCTGGCAGGAATAGCTGTAGCCGGGCTGAGTGCTCTGGAATATTTGTATTTGCTGTCTAAACACTTTATCTCTTTCCCAGCACATGGGTGAGTTTTGCTCCCATGTAATGTTCAAGGAAAAATAAACCGAGACGGATAATTCCTCCTCTTCTGCAGGGGGAAAAGAAAAATTCGACAAAACTTGGTTGCACTGGGGGAAACGGCAAAATATTTCCAGGGAAATTCGGCGGAATGCCAAGGAAATAGATGGAGGAGGTGATTGGGAGGAGGAAGCTGGGGATGGAATGGGGCTTCCCCATTCCCAGCCATTAAAAACCCTCATTGCCATTTATTCCCCTTTTTTCCCCAAAGTCGGCGGCGCTGGGAATCGAAAACGAAAGAGGTTTGGGTTTGGCACAAAAGATCCAAAACCCAGACTTGGATTCCTGGGGGATTTCGGGGCTGGTGGGGAAGGAGCTGAAACAAAAAGTCCATTCCAGGAGTCGAACAAAAAAAGGTATTGAGAGATGGTGTAAAACTCTGCGGATCCTGGGAACGCTTCGGCAGCGCGGCGGGAATACCGTGGTGGGAATATTGTGGTGGGAATACCATGGTGGGAATATTGTGGTGGGAATACCGTGGTGGGAATACCGTGGTGGGAATACCGTGGTGAGAATATCGTGGTGGGAATACCATGGTGGGAATACCGTGGTGGGAATATCGTGGTGGGAATACCGTGGTGGGAATATCGTGGTGGGAATACCGTGGTGGGAATACCGTGGTGAGAATATCGTGGTGGGAATATTGTGGTGGGAATACTGTGGTGGGAATACTGTGGTGGGAATACTGTGGTGGGAATATTGTGGTGGGAATA
>NC_031797.1:3343831-3352189 GCF_001522545.3 Parus major | reverse complement strand
GTGGTGGGAATATTGTGGTGGGAATATTGTGGTGGGAATAGCGTGGTGGAAATATTGTGGTGGGAATACCGTGGTGGGAATACCGTGGTGGGAATATTGTGGTGGGAATATTGTGGTGGGAATACCTTGGTGGGAATATTGTGGTGGGAATATTGTGGTGGGAATACTGTGGGGAATACCATGATAGGAATACCATGGTGGGAATACCGGTACCGGTATCCACAGGGAGCGGCGGCTCCGGGTCTAGCACTGGGATGGTGTTTAATGGAACCGACCTGGCACGGGCAGCTCCGACATTTGCACGGACACACGGATGTCACAGCTGCAGGGAAAATGGGAAAATCCCACAAAACAAGGCCGGAGCAGCTGGAAACAACAAGGAAAGTGGAAAACTGGGAGGTCAGGAGGAGGTGATGTGCTGAGGGAGCGTAGGGATGGATCCCACAGGATCCCACCAGGTCACGAGTTTATCCCATGGGATCCCACCATGGCAAAGGTGGATCCCAAAGGATCCCAGCACCACAGCCCAGGTGTATCCCACGGGATCCCACCATGGCACAGCCCCACCAGGACATGGCTGGGCCCCGTGGCTGTTCCTCTCCTGGCAGCGGCATCGCTCGCTGCTCCGCTGAGCCTTGGGAAGCAAACACGGGAAAAGGGGAAAAAATTTAACAGGGGAGGAAATAAAAAAAAAAAATAGGCTAAATCCCCGTTTCTGCATGCCTCTCCCTTCATTAATGACCAAAAGGAAAATGTCGAACGGATGCGAACGGGGCTCGGAATGGGAGCGCGGATCCTCAGAATGGGAGCGCGGATCTCGCTGCCCCGGCGCTCACTGGTTTCGCCAGAGCCGAGCGCCATCGATCCCGGGCTTTGTGCGCAGCTGGAGATGGATCCACGAGCAAGCTGGGCCAGATGGGCTGATCCCAAAACTGCCAGCACCTCCATCCCCTTGGAAGGGCTCACCCTGGACCCCTCACTGCCCTGGGCACCCCTCATCAAGGGCATGGGGAAGGGGAACTCATTCCCCCACCTTCATTATTATTCCAGGCAGTAAATTTCCCTCCCTTGGAATATTTTCCCCCACTGGTGTTGCTTTGAGCGCCTCATCCCCCTCTGAAGTTCAGGACCCCCCACCCCGTGCGGGGGCACAGAGCCCGGCTTCAATCGGAGCGGGGCGGAGGTGGGGGCTTTCCCAACCCCTTTGGAGAAGGATCCTCTTGTCCCCCATCACATCTGCAACCCTGAGGGACGCGGGGAATATTCCAGGGGCAGAGCAGGATCTGGGATGGAGAGCCCAAAGTTCTGCTCCACATCCCAGCGGGGACAAGGACACTCCTGGACACTGCCTGGCTCCCTCCAGCCAAAGCGGTGAATCCCATCAGGATCAGGGCTCACCCCCGTCTCTTGCCGAGGGATGGGATAAGGTTAGAACAGGATAAGGCCAAGAGAGAAGTGGAGCAGGATTTGTCCAGCACAAGGGGATAAGCTTTGAGGACCCCTGGTTTGAGCACCCCTTCCAAAATGAAGGATTGACTAAAGGTGACTCCTGTCCCAGACGGGGCTGGCAGGGAGGGGTCACACCAAGGAAAACACCGGGAACGCTCCCAGACTCCAAGCACCAGCCCCGCCTCGCCAAAATCCACAGGGCTTTGATTTCTCCACGGGTTTGGGGCTCAACAAGATAATTTTGGCAAAACCACTTCCCAGCCGCTCTTTAGGATGAAGCTCCAGGCTGGCAGCTCCATGGATCTCCCCACCGCCAAGCCCAGTTCACACGGCCGGGCAGCACAGCTGAAGCCATCGGGTGACCCCGCTGCTGACCCCGCTGCTGACCCCAGCCCTGCCCTCACCCCCTCCCAGCACAGCCCCCTCACATCCCCCCACAGCCCCCGCTCCGCTCGGCTTTTGAGCCGGGAGCCTCATTAGGAGGTAATTAGCTCCGGAACAATGGGAAGCTCTTTAGCAGCCCAGGCACAGCGGCAGCAACAAGCCAAGGGGGAGCGAGGGAGGAGAAATAAATAAATAACAACACTGTGACCACCCGGGAACAAACCAGGATGGAGCAGGGACACGGCTCTGTCCCGCTGCCCTGCTCTCAGCCTCGTCCCTTCCCGCTTTTCCTGCCGGGATCAAACCAGCCCTGGCGCATCCCGCACCCAAAAAAACCCCGTGGGCACCGTGTCCCTGACACTGCTCCCAGCCAGCCTGTGGGAACAGCCAGGGAATCCCCAAATCCAGAAGGGCTGGTGGCAAAGAGTCTGGAGCCACAGACACCCCTAAACATAGCCCTGGCTTGGCAGGGGGCTTCAAAAATGCCTCTGGAATTCATCTGGCAAAGGCCAAAGCGGCCAGTGGCTCACCCCAATGTTTCTCCAGCTCTGGAGAATCATGGAATCACCTGGGTTGGGAAAGAGCTCCAAGATCATTGATTCCAGGCAATGATCCAGCCTGGACCCTTGGTGCTTCCCCTGCACTTGCGGAGACCAAACAGGGCCTGGTCCTGGTTTTGGGATGGATCTCCAAGCAGAGGGAAGCGGCCGGACATCGGGATGAGCATTGGGTCATGGCAAAGAGGGAAAAGGAATTTAAACACCTCTTAGGGGCTGCAGGTAACAGCACTCCGAGCTGCTCACCTTCCATAAATCCCATTAAATCCAACGAAGCGGGGCAGGATCTCTGCCCCAAGTGGGGAAAACCAGCTCGGATCAAAACGGAGCCTCAGAAATCATGATTAATATCTAACACAAAAGAACCGAAATTGTCACCATCAGGAACGAGGAGCTATTTAAGGAACAATTGCTGCAATTTTCCAGCCAACCCAGCAGCTGAACCTTGTCAGGCACAGGCAGGTACGCTCCAGCCGGCTCCTGATGTGGCACTGGGATGGACACAGCCGGACAGCGCTGTGCCTGGAGCCAGGTAAAGCCACAGCCAGGTAGATCCCGGAGCCCCCAGGTAGGAATTCCAGGGGAATGTCACACAGGGGTGGCACAGCATCGCCAGACAGGGGCGTTTTTGGCATTGGATTATTTGTGTGTGTAAAGTGTGTTTATGTGGGGGGAGGGTGGGTGAATAAACACCCACGTATGTAAATAAATTTCTAATTTATATAACAGATATAAATATATTTGTATGTAAATACATATAAATCTATATGTATATAAATACACGTCTTTCTTTATACAGCAGCACTTTCCAAGCTACCTGAGGGCATCTCTCAGCCCCTGGACTGTTCCCACTGCCCACCTGGTGCGTGCCCCTTCCCACCAGGACACCCCAGGATCCGGGGGGGGGTCCTGGGGACCAATGACCCTCCGGCAGCTCCGCACGCCCCCAGCCCATCCTCGCATTAGGATGCGGCGCATGGCCGGCATTTGGATACCAAATGTGCAACCAGCAGGGAATGTAATTGCGGTCCCTGGAAAGGGACAGGCGGAGACGGAGACGGGCACGGAGAGAGAATCCTGTCAGCGACGCCGGCCCGGTGGTGTCTGCTCTCCATTAACCACTCGCCGCAGCCCTGGGCTGGTGAGGAATTGCTAACACGGCTTAACGGGCTGGAAAAGAGGGGTGGGAAGGGCTGGGAGTGATCTCGGCACAAAGGGAGAACAGACGGAGGAAAACTAAAAGAGCAGGAATTGCACAGGACGAGGAGGAGCGCTGGCACACCCAAACACCCAGCACTGCTCTGGCACCCCGAGAGGGGACTCAGCCTGATGGTGACACAGGAACAAACCCAGTGCCAGGGTTAAAATTCACATTCAAATCACTCTAAGGGGTATCAGGGCATGGTTCTTTCAGAGGCTGATGTGGGCTCCAGTATGATGCCCGTGGGAGCAGGGAGTGGGGACACAGAGAACTGGGGACACGTAGCAATGGCCGTGACCCCAAAAGTCCCAGCCACAGCCAGGACACAGAGGTTTTGGGATCCAGCCCCACTCCAACATGGAGACATGGGTGGGATCCTCCAAGCTGAGCCTTCCTGCTCGGCCACCTCTCTGCAGCACCAAATTCCCCTGGATAAAACACATGTGGCATCGTCTTCGCTCCCCTGATGGAGAGGTGGCACACGCAGCCACCAGCGGCCCGGCCACAGCCCCTCGTGACACACAGGTGGGCAAGCTGGCCCTGGCTTGGGTGGTCAGTGGGTCACGGCCACGGCTCTCCTGGCCATGGCCACCGCGCTCCAGGCTCTTGGACAAAGCACCAGCAACCAGCAGGCGCCAGGGCTGCAGCTCCAGGAGATGGGAATGCAGGAAAAGGGGCACAAAATCCAATGGGATTGGGAACACGATCTAAATCCCCTCCAAGGCGTGCCCCATTCACCCCAACTCCACCACCCCTTTCCCCCCAAAGTCCCGCTCTGCCATCAGCGCCGGCCCTGAGCATCACCTGGCTCCGTAAATCCCCCTGCCAGAAACCATTTCTCCGCTTCCCGATCCCAGGATTGGGGAGTGCAGAGGAGCAGAACAGAAATCCCAGCTGTGCTCACAAACCACACCGAAAAATAATACAGAAATCAGCAAAAGAACCGTTCGGAGGCAGCGCCGTGACCCCGGCGTTAAACCAGGCCACGGGCACGATCCCGCCCGGTCCCAGGGATCTGTGCTGTGAACAGAGGGATTCTGCACATTCCCGATCCAGGCACACGGCAGTGACCGCGGGATTGCTGCAGGAACACCGACCAGCATTCGGGAATGACGATTCCCTGCCCGTCACCCGGCTGTCGGCAGAGCTGGGGACGGCAACAAATCCCAAACCCTCCGTCCTTCCTTGGCCTTCCAGGGGTTTCCAGCAGGGCCACGAGGCCACGGGTCAGGATCAGAGGACTGGGGACCTTCTGAGGACAGGTCGCTCCTTCCCACAGACCTTTTCCCCCATATCACGGAGGTTTTCCCACATCCCAGATTTTTCTGCCGCACGGCGCCGCGTGCCGAGACATCCACCCTAAACCCGCCATGGTGTGGGGGGCAATGGGGGCCAAAACTGGACCCCCCAACCCACTGGTGATGCTGGACACTCCAGCACACCCAAATCGACCTGGTTGGCTCCCAAGACAAATCCACCCTGGAATCCTACGGGTGAGCGGCTCCCGCACCTCCAGCCGGGGAACACGGAGTGACGGCGGGAAGAGCCCTGGGTGTTGTGCCAGACCCCTGCCCGCAGTGCCGGACCCCTGCCCGCAGTGCCAGACCAGGGAGGAGCCCCAAGGTCCCATCCAGGGGTGCATCACCCCGGACACGACCAATGGATCCACCCGCAACCGGCCCGGCCACCGCATCCACACCCGGAGAGCGACCATCGGCAGCGCCTGTGCCACGGAGCAAAAATCCACACTTCCACACGGTACCAAAACTGCCTGTTATTATATAATTCTACCTTCATCATCCTTCATTTTTTTCCTGGATAACCCAGGAGCTCCATCCAGCCAAACGTTTTCCCAGCGCATCCTCGCAAAACCATTTAAAAATAAAAATAAACCTTGTAAATCCACAGCGAGTGGTTAAATCTCTCCCCAGAACAGGGAAATTGCAGCATCCCGAGGTACCACTTATTTTTAATTTAGCCCCAATTATGAAATATAGAATTATTCTAATCTGGGCAAATCATATCGACCATGAGATTTATTCCTGTCTTTTATAAAATATAGATTGCTGTGTAAACCTGAGGAAAAATATTTAGTGGCAGAGAAGGTCTGTGGGTTCAAACAGGACATTTTAACCTTGGGTCTTTTCCCCTTTTATTTTTAAACCCCTTTTTATTTCCTCCTTACTAAATGAGGTGTTGGTTGGGGGAAAAAAAGAGAAGGAAAACGAGGGACCAGAAAACACATAAATACGTTTTTTCTTCATTTCTAAGAACGAGACGGTCTTGTAGTAACTCCAGAGCAAAAATAAACCCACCGCTGGGTTCAAAAAGGGAATAAGCAGGAAACTCAATGGCAATTTCAATCTTTGCAACCCCTAATAAATTGCCTCGAATTCCGAGAGCCGAGGGCGCAGGCGGGGAGCGCTGGTGACACGGGGCGCTCCCACATTGGGGAAATTTGGGTCACATCCCGGAGCCAGGCACTGCGGACGTGCCTGCTGAACCCACCAGCCATTGTCTGCTCTTCCCTGCCAGCCCCTCGCGCTTCCCTCCGCTCCATTTTATTTCCCCCCCTCCTCCTCGAAAATATTTTCCCTGCCAACAGCAGATTTAGAAATGTATAAATATATAAATATATACGGGATAACGATCCACCGTGGATTTTTCGCGGAGAAATTCTCGGCGGCTTCTACGAGGGGGCGAAGGGGATGGAGCCGACGCCATCAGCGGTGCTGGGTCCCGGGACGCCCGTCCCCAGCGGCCAAGGGGCTGCTTTTGGCTGTTGGCTCCACCGTTGGAAGCCTTGGGTGCCAAATCCCAGCCCCAGGAACCCTTGGGCGCCAAATCCCAAAACGTCAGAACCTTTGGGCGCCAAATCCCAGCCAGCGGAAGCCTTGGGTGCCAAATCCCAGCCACCGCCCCAAGCACCCTCATCTCTGGGATGTCGGAGTTGGACTGGGATGGGGGGGTCCCTCACACACGTTTGGCATTTTGGAGAACAAAAGAAAAGAGCCCAAAGTGTGTGAGCTCGAGGGGGGAGCACCAGGAGCCAAAACCAAAAACTTCGCAATGGGCAATAAAAAAAAAAAAAAAAAGAAGAAAAAAATAATAAAAAAAAAAAAGAAAAAAATTAAGGGAAAAAAAATATAATTCCCTGGCTCTTACAATCCCCCACAAAAATGTGAGGGAGATAATAAAATCCATATGCACCGCGGGCGGCCCGCGGCGCAGGCACCACCGCCAAGGCACCGCCACCAAGGCACAAAGGGACGGGCTCGCCCCAATTTTGGGGCGGCGAGAGGGGCTCGGGTGGGTCCCCCCCAAAGGGATGTGTGGAGGTCGGATGGACACCGGGCGCTGCTGAGGCTCCTCGGCCCCACGCACGTCCCAAAACACCGCCAGGAACTTTACCCAACTGCGCCGGTGTCATCGAGGGAGAGAAGGCGGCACCGAGGGTCCCCTCATGGATGGCAGTAGGGGATGAGCCACCAGGAGCTGGAGGAGCCTCCTCACGTCGCTGGCAGCCCTGGGGACGAGGACCAGGCCACGGTGTGCCCCACGAGGCCGCTCGTCACGCAGGGACCGAGGGGGACAAAGAACCCCCCGTTTGACCCAGAAAACAGGGACAGCCCAAAGCCGGGGGCTGCGTCCACCGAGCTCACTCCTCACCACCCACAGACACTGCCAGGCTTGGGAGAACTTTGAGGAATTTTGGGGGAAATGGGGGTTTGATGGCTGGTTTTTGTTTTTTGCAGGAATCCCTACAAACGGGCCTGTTCAGACCCCAAAGGGTGTCCCCAACAAGGAGGGTAGGGGGTCCCTAGAGTCCCAACCACCTGAGCATTCCCAGAGCAGAATTCCTCCTGCTTCCAACTCACCAACAGTTTTTGGTTCCTCAAAATCATGAACAAAGAAATACGACAGAAACGAAACTCTTACCCCCAAAGAAAAAACACTTGGTGGGGAAAAAAAACCACACAGAAAAATCGAAATTCCAACTGGAGTCAGAAAACGAAGCCAACTGTGGGGATTGCGCTTCCAGGATGGGAATGATCCGGGAACAGCAGGGCCGGCCATCTCCAACTCCGCACCCCCCGTGCCCCCCTCCGGCCCGTTTTACCATTTCGTCCCCAAATCGTTCTTTCCGACTCCCCCCGCAGCCGCAGCCGCCGCTTTGGGCGGATTTCGGGGTTTTTTCCACAGATTCCTCATCCCGGGAGAGGGACCGGGGGGGACGGCGTGGAGGGGGGAGGAACTTGAACTTCCCCGAAGTTGGGCGCGGAGGGGCCGGGGGGGCCGAGCCGCAGCCGCCACCGCCCCCGGG
Source organism: Parus major (assembly GCF_001522545.3). Taxonomy (NCBI): domain Eukaryota; kingdom Metazoa; phylum Chordata; class Aves; order Passeriformes; family Paridae; genus Parus; species Parus major. The sequence goes on along the minus strand of NC_031797.1, from coordinate 3,344,274 downwards.
AACGCGCCCCGCGCCCCGCGATGCTCCCGGCGCTGCCGCAGCCCCCGGGGACGATCCGCCCGGGGCCCCGCGGGAACTTTCGGGGGAGGGAGCCCCGGGGACCAACCACCCCCCTCCCGCGGCCGCCCAGCCCGTTCACCGGAGCCCACCGGGGGTTCGAGGGGGACCCGAGCCGAGCCGGGCGGCGGCGGCCGCTGTCAGCGGGCGGCAGCGGGCGCTGAGCGGGTGTGTGCGCGGGGGGGAAACACCGACTGCTACTCGGGCGCCGAGGCCGCCCCCGCCGCCCCCCGCCTCACCTGGGATTGCTCCGATTCCAGTAGACGGCGAACCGGTCCGAGATAACTTTCCCGGTCTCGTCGGTCCAGACGCAGACGCCGAGGAGCGCGGCGAGCAGCGCGGCCGCCCCGCAGCGCACCATCGTCCGGGCGGGCGGCGGGCGCGGC
>NC_031797.1:3341528-3342925 GCF_001522545.3 Parus major | reverse complement strand
GGGTTGATGGGGGGTTTTGGGGTGCCCGGGGGGCGATGGGTGGGAAATGTTAGGAAGGGGCAGCCAGGGATGGGGATGGGGACAGGGATGAGGACAGGGATGGGGACAGGGACATGTCCTGCGACTCACAGACACCAAGGAAAGACAGACAGACAGATGGTGACAGGGAGAGTCCCCCCTTCTGCAGGGACATTGTTTTCACCTCTGATGTAAGGATAAATTAAACAATAATTCGTGTTAAGGGATCACTCTGCTTTGTCGAAATCTTGGAAAACAGCGATGGGAATAACACAGAGCTGCTGTGGGGCCATGTCCAGCTCTGGGGGGGACAGAGCTTGGGGAGAACAGGGAAAGTCCAGTGGAATTTTTGGTCACAGGTGTGCCACCCAGCCACATCCCTGAACAAGGACACCCCATGGTGCCAGAGCCACGTCCCCAAGCCAGGACACCCCACAGCCCTGGAATCACATCCCTGAGCAAGGACGCTCCTCTTGGGCTCTCCAGGAGGGTTGGTCCTCGCTGGACAGGACCTGCTCTGCTCTCAGACCCCCCTAAGTCCCCCCAAGTTTCAAAAAGTGTTTCAGAAGGATGAGTGAACACAGGGTGGATTCTGGACCCTGCTCCCCAGGGACCATGGGATGTCCCTCTGGGCATCCTGGAGTGTCCTCATGGGTGTTTAGGTTCCCCCTGAGCCCCTCAGCGCCAGAGCTGAATTCCTCAGGTGCCTTCAGATGCCAAGACGCTTCCAGTTGGATTCACAAAGCACCAAGGTGCCCATTAAGTCCATCAGGAGGAGCAGTTCCAGCACATCCCGCTGCCCATCCTTCTGCTCAGCATCCAAATATCCCTGTAAATCCGTCTCACCAGCTCTTTGGAGTTTGTCCGTGCTAAAAAGGAGGGAGCGGCCCAGTGTAAAACACCTCCAAGCGCCACACAGAGAGGTGGGATATAAATAAAATATGGATCCTCCTCATTATTTATTTAGCAAATCTGTTTAGGAAAAACTCCACGGACTGTGGGGCTCCGCATCCCTCCCTCCGCCCCGAAGGAAAACAAATAAAAACCAAATTATTTTGGAATAATGCCGCCGGAGCATCCTCCTGCGTGGCAGCTCCATCAAGGTTATCCATCTCCTCATCCCGCTCCCATCAGGAGCCGTCTCCATCAAGCCCCCGACAGCCAATCTCCCTCCTGTCAGCGGACGCTGCCATAAACCCGGACACTTGTCTGTCAACTTCATTTGTTTCCATTTCTCCAGCCAAGCCACTAAAAGCCTTTCCGGGCTCTCCGGGATGCCTGGCCACGCTTCCTCCCGGCTCGGGGACAGCGCTGGGAGCGCTGGCAGAGCCACATTCCAGGGGCAGCTCCAGAGACAGCTCCAGGGACAGGGATCCAGG
>NC_031797.1:3312065-3341259 GCF_001522545.3 Parus major | reverse complement strand
GCAGCTCCAGGGGCAGATCCAGGAGCAGCTCCAGGGGCAGCTCCAGGAGCAGCTCCAGGGACAGGGATCCAGGGACAGCTCCAGGGGCAGATCCAGGGGCAGCTCCAAGGACAGGGATCCAGAGTTGCCACGGCACAGAGCAATCCCGAGGGTGTTTGTGGGCTGGGGAATGGGGATGATCCAAAGGGCACCGTGCTGGCACAGGGCTCAGCCATGGCTTGTGGTGCCGGGTCACCAATGGGCACTCGCTGGCTGGAGATTCCCAGTTCATCCCAGCTCCGCCCAGGGCATCCCAGTTCAACCCAGTGCATCCCAGCTTGGCCCAGGGCATCCCAGTTCAACCCAGTATATCCCAGCTCAGCCCAATACATCCCAGCACAACCCAGTTCAACCCAGTACAACCCAGCTCAGTGCATCCCAGTGCATCCCAGCCTGGCCCAGTATATCCCAGCACATCCCAGTCCAACCCAGTTCATCCCAGCTCAGTTCTACTGGAGCTGTGGGGGATCCCAGATGAAATTCCCTGGGAAATGGGGTGATCTGTTGGGATCAGGCAGGAGCAGCCCCACACCGGCTCCGCTGCGTTCCTTCCCAGCCAGGATCGGTCCCAACATGTCCCTGCCCCAGGCGAGGGGGCCCAGCCCTGCTTTGCATGGAACGACTTCTCCTTCACCACTCCTGGTAACGGGAAGGAAAACCTTTTCCAGGATTTTTCTGGCTTCTCCAAACAGCACCGGGTTGTTTTTCTAACCAAACAAAACCAACTATTTGCCTTAATTACTGCAAATCCTGCAATTTCCAGCCCCCAGCTCCATGCAGGGGGCAAGGCTGGATGCAGGGAGGGATAATTCACACCCGCCTTCCTCTGCATTAATTGGATCGGCCAGGAAATTATGGAAAATATTTGCTACCGACAGAAAAACCCTTCCCACTAAAAAGGTGAGGAGTTGCAGGGAAAGGGCTGGGAAGCGCCGGCGCAGAGCAGAGCCAGGCTGCTGGGAATGGAGCTGCAACAGGAAAAAAAGGGGCCTGGGTGGGTCCCTTGGAGCTTCCCAAACTGGCAGGGATCGGTGTGATGGGAAATCCCAGCTGGCTGCAGGATCCAGAGGCCTGGCATGGAGGCAAGAGGGTGGTGCTGATACCCCCAGCCAAGGGATCCTTGGCATTGTGTGGCACCAGCTCCCATCCATCCATGGGCTCTGACCCCATCCTTGGGCTCTGACCCCATCTCTGGGCTCTGACCCCATCCATGGGCTCTGACCCCATCCTTGGGCTCTGACCCCATCCTTGGGCTCTGACCCCATCCATGGGCTCTGACCCCATCCTTGGGCTCTGACCCCATCCTTGGGCTCCAATCCCCCCCAAAGGTCGGGGAGGGGGCCCATCCCTCAGGATCCCCAGGCTGGCAGGGCTGGGGGGCAGTGCTGGGGACACCCACCAATGTGGCCAGACCGTGGCACAGCTCCAGCTCCCAGGATTTGCTCCCTGGAGCCTCCCAGGTTCCCTGAGCTCCCAGTTCGTTCAGGAACACCGAGCAAGCTGCCACAGGCGCGCAAAACTGCAAAACCCCACAATCGTACCCCAAACGTGACCGCACCCGAAGCTCCCGTGTGGCCCCCCGGGAGCCCGGGCAGTGTCTCCCCTCCAGCGGGGCGGGAGGGAGCCACAGCCGGCGGCTCAGGGTGGGGACCCGGAGCCCGGGCACACCCGAACCCCTCCCGCAGCCTGGGCACGGACACGCCTCGCCCGGGGCCGTTCACACCTTCCCCCAGCAGCACCGGGCGCGTTCTTCCGCCTCGTCCGACGCTCGTTAAAACATCCAGCCCCAAAATCCAGCTACTGATAAATCCTTCCCACGCCGGAGCCCTGCTGCTGCCACGAGAGAGCGCGGCTCCCCCGGGCTCGGTGGCATTTGGTGACCGCTGTCCCTCGGCCATCGGGGGCGGTGGCACCGGAGCGCTCGCTGGCAGCAGCGTCCTCAAAACAATTTCCAGCCATGAATTAACCCACAGCCCCCTGGCGAAGGGGAGAGGTGCAGGATGGCACCAGGAAAACCAACCGGGAAACCGCCAAGGGCCAAAATCCTGCGGTTTCGCCCCAAAGCTGAGTTGGCGGCGGCGGCGGCGGAGCGGCAGCACCGCATTGCTTAGGCAATACCCCCCTCTAGTGCCGGTGCCCCTCGCGGCCCCCCGGGGCTGTCACCGAGCATTCGGGTCGCCGCTAATGCGACACAGCCCCGGCCCCTGCTCAGCTTGGGGGAATTAATTGATCACCCGGGAATCCCACAGATCACAACTCCACAGCCCCCCCAGTCTTGTATCCGCTTAATCCCGCAACCCCCAAGCCCATAACCCCGCAGCCTCCAGCCCTTCCCGTCCGGCATCCCCCCAGTTCTGCAGCCCCCCAGTCCTGTACCCCACAGCCCCACAGCCCCACAGCCCTGCGGGGACAAGCAGCCGAACAGCCGCGAGTTTTGGGGGGGCTCTGCAGCCCCTCACCACTCTGGGGACCCCCCACCCCTGCTCAGACCATCCCCAGAACCCCATTAACGGCGCTAAAGGGGCAGAGCACAGAGCCACGGCCACCGTGTCCTTCTCCCGTGGCCACTGTGTCCCTCTCCCGTGGCCACCGTGTCCCTCTCCCGTGGCCACCGTGTCCCTCTCCCGAAGCCCCCGGCCCCGCCGCCCCCGCCGCCATCCGGCTGCGCTCCGGGAGCTTTTGAATATGGAAAGCGCAGGGGAAAAGCGTTTTCTGTTCGGCCAAAACCCACCCAAGTGGAATGGGGAGGGGCGGGGGGAGAGAGGGCAGCCCGAGGAGTTAATCCACTTTGAATTGCAGCGGCTCCAGCCCGCGCTCCGGGCTGACAGCTTGACAGAGACGGATTGGCAGCTCCCGAGGTGAGACATCCCGGCCGAGCCACGGAGCCGCAGGAAAACCCGGCTCGGAGGGGGCAGGTTCCACCGTGTGGTTTTCCGTGATGGGGGAGAAAGAATAAGTAAATTAAATAAATAAAGGTGAGAAGGAAGGGAGAGCAGGGAGCTGGAACAGCCCCTGGCAGGGGGAATGGTTCCCTGGAGCCTCCCTGTCACAGGGACCCCCGGGTGGCTCCTCAAGCACCCCCAAACCTGACCCTGGGCTCTGCAGGCACAATCCCCCGGTGACCACCACAGCATCGTCCCCCAGCTCCCAGCCAGAGGCTGAGGCTCCTCTCAGCTCCCACAGGACTTGGGGCAGGATTTTCCCACCGGGATCCCCGAGGAGCCGCTGGAATACAGATCCAAAACAAACCGGGGTGAAGGAGAATGGGCACCGTGGTCCCGCAGGACCTGCTCGGGTGGGTGACGGGCGAGCACAGCCCCGGGCAGGGCGTTAAATCCCTTCCTTTGGTTAGAAAAAGGCATTTTCCAGGCAGGAAAAAGCCGGGAAGGCGAGGCCCGGCTCTGCCTCCCAGGGCCGCTGCCTGTCAGCAGCCGGGAATCACTGAACTACGACGGATGTCTCGGAGGGATGATAGGGCAGCGACCCTCATATTTTCTGCGGCGAGCGCTCCTGTAAGCTCCCTTTGTGCTGGAATGATGGGAATTCATTACAGACCACCCCCCGCCGCTCTCTGGCTCCCAGGGGAGGGATCTGCCGGTTCTCTTCAAGGCTAAATGGGATTAGGTTATCTCCCGGCACGGATACCCAGACAAGAGCACACCAGGAACTGTCCCGGAGCATCCAGCCCGGCACTGGCGGGACTCAGCAGACACGAGGGAGGCATCACCAGCGGCTCCTCCAGGTGAGGATCCGTGGAGGATCCTCAATGGACACAGCCAGGAGATTTACTGGGGATGTTTGGTGTCGCTGTGTGTTTTGGGGAAAAAGTCGCTCCATTGTGTGGCTGCCAGCAAAGGACCCTCACCCTAATCCTGATCTTCACCCTAATCCTGATCCTCACCCTAATCCTGACCCTCAGCCTGTGATCAGCCTGCCCTCAGCTGCTCAGCACAGCGTGGCACAGGCTCTGCCAGCCCCGTTCTCCCAGTTTTGGTGCCAGCAGCTCCGATGGCACTCTCAGGTCTGGATCACGGAACAGAGAGCGGGGCTGAGCTGGGCTGTGCCCTGGGAGAGGCGGGAGAAGCCAGAGGGAGCATCGCTGTGCCCAGCCTGGCACTGCTGGCATGGCTGGTGCTGCTCCCAGGAGGACCCACCGTGAGCTGCTGCAGGAGGAGGAATCCCCAGGCTGGGCCAAAAGCAGCGAAAGCTCCAACTCAGGGGGTGGCAAAAGTAGAGGTTGAGTTGGGGTGGGATCACCCTCACTCTGCCCTGCCCAGAGCAGGGCGTGGCTGCTCCACTCTGGAGGCATCACTGCCCCTAAAGACCACCACAGCCTCCTAAAGACCACCACAAACTCCCCAAGACCACCACAGTCTCCCAAAGACCACCACAACCTCCCAACGACCACCACAACCTCCCCAAGACCACCACAGCCTCCTGAAGACCACCACAAACTCCCCAAGACCATCACAGCCTCCTAAAGACCACCACAGCCTCCCAACGACCACCACAGCCTCCCAACGACCACCACAATGTCCCAAAGACCACCACAACCTCCCCAAGACCACCATGATCTCCTGAAGCCCCCACCAAGTGACCACCTCTGTGCAGATCCCAGCACAACGCTGCTGGGCCCCCCAAATTCCCTCCAAATCACCCCCCCTTGGCAGAAGCACCGGCTGTGGGGTTGGTGTGAGCTCGGCTGCACTTGCTCCATTCCCTCTCCCCGTGGATGCTGGATTCCCTCAATCATGTCAAACAAACCCAGAGAAAAACACGTTTGACTGCATCAAAGTTCAAACCTCCACCTGGCCACGTCCCCGAGCAGGGACCCTTTAAAGCTGCGAAGATGTAAACTCCCCCAGGTCTTCATTATGTCTTACAGGCCCGATATTATATCAGATTATGGAATCATTAAACAAAAAATTGTACTGAGCGCTGTCCGGAGGGGCCTCCAGTTACCTTGTCTAAATATAACAGCATCATTTTTAACTGAGGAGCTGGTACAGTCCCTCGGGCCTTCATTATATTTCATGGGTCTGGGCTGGAATATCATCTCCCTCATCGGAGAACTCATCCTGCACTTGTGCCAAGGCCAAGGCCAGCAGGGCTGGATCCTTCTCTCCATGGGACACCTCCCATGCACGGGGCACCCCCTCACCCCGCACTGGCAGAGGGGTGGGATGGGCTGCCAGGACTGAACAAAGGATGGAGAGGAGGAGATGAAGGGAGAACAGCGTCGGGGAGGGGCGGGGATCAGAGCCAGGTACGCGCCCAATTATTTTAATTGCGTGTAGGTGCCCTTCCGGCTCGCTGATGCGACACATCGGTGTTTACTGCGCCGAGCAGAACCAATTATGTTTGAACACGGAGGGGCTGAGAGACAGCAAATAAACACGGCAGCGTGCGGGGGGCTCCGCCAGCCTCCGTTTGCACCCGTCCGTCAGTGCCCAGCCAGGCATGGAGAGGGAAGGGGGGCTCCTGGGATGGAGCCCCACGGCGCAGCGCGGCCGCCGGCAGGAGCGCGGAGCCCGGAGGGGAGAGGGAATAGATCTGTTTGGGGGGAAAAAAAAAATAGAAAAAAAAGGGCAATAAATAAAGCTGTAAAGCGATAGTTTCTGGCGGGGCTTTGACACGAGTTGTCAGAGGCGGTGGTGCGTGTGCTCCTGTCTTTACAGTAAATAACTGTCAGCAATTAGGAAGTGGAGGTGGTTCGGGGGAGTCGGGCGGCTCCGCGCGTCACTCACCGGGGGTGGGGAGTGGGGACCGCCGGCAGCGGGCCCGGGGCTGGGTCCCCTCAGGGCAGAGCTGCCTTTGCTCCCAGCTCACAGCCAAGGGTCAAACCCCCAGGGCTGCTCGAATCCCCAAACACCGGGGGCAGCAGCTGTGCGGGCAGGGACACAGATCTTAAGGGTCTTCTCCAACCTGAATGATTCTATGAGTCGTGAAATCCCAGGATGGCTTGGGATGGAAGGACCTTGAAGATCACCCAGTTCCATCCCCCTGGGGCGTGGGCAGGGACATCTCCCACTATCCCAGGTTGCTCCAAGCTCCATCCAACCTGGCCTTGGGCACTACCAGGGACGTGGCAGCCTGTGCCAGGGCCTCCCCACCCTCACAGGGACAGATTTCTTCCTTAAACCTCATCTAAATCCACCCTATTTTCGTTTAAAACCATCATCCCTGTCCTATCGCAACAGGTCCTACAGCACATCCCCAGGATCTGGGCTCCACCATCCTTGTGGATCCCTTCCCCCCACCCAGGATATTCAATGATTGCATGATCAGTGATGAACCGAGCCCTGAGCTTCATCCTCCCCCCCGCCCTCCCCACCGCTGACATCTCCATCACCTTCCTCCTCTTCCTCCCACCCTCCTGGCAATAATTGGCTCCGGCTCCCAGCTCTCCCCTTCCCTCCTCCCGGCTTTCACTCCCCTCTGCTAAGAGCGGCTGGAGCCTGGAGTTCTTTGACACCAATAACCTCTGTCTTTGTGCTCCGGGGCTCGGCTGCCGCTCCCTCCCGGGCTGGCAGAGCCCGCTCCCCCCGGCCTCGGGCAGCCCGGCTTCAGAGGCTCGCTGGAGCTCAGCCCCCGGAGCTGGGCCCCGGGGGAGCGGGCGAGGGGCACCCCCAGCTCCCGTTCCTATGGCGACCGAGGATGCCGATGTCGCAGCCCGAGGCGGTACCTTTGGTACTCACGGATCAAACTGCGGGGCAAGCGGTGCCGGGGAGGGGACGCAGAGTGCAGGGAATGCAATGACTTGAATTCAAGAGCAGGAGAGCTGGCGGCTCCCCTCGGAGCGGGGCGGGAGGAGGCCAAACTTCTCCTGGGTGGGTTAAAACTCGAAATTTTTAGGTTTTCCTCATGTCCTTGGCCTCCCCCAAGCTTTGGGAAGCGCACAGCTGGTGAGGACAGCGGGCTGGAATCACCAGCGTGGGATGCAGGGCACCAATCCGATGGATCTGGGCACCAGGGGAGCCAGAGGTCAGGAGAATCCTGACAGGCCCCAAATATCTGCCCCTCTGTGTCCCCTCCAGTGACCCAGGGACCACCTTCATGCCCCCAGATGTGCCCACTGGTGCGGGACAGAGCCCAGGAAGGGCAGGGAGAGGGCGAGCAAAGCCCAGCTCTTCTCTGGAGGGGCAGCAGCAGCTGGGGGGACCCTCAGCATCCAGCTGCCTTCACACCAGCAAGGACCAGCAATGCAAAAGGGAAAAGGTGACTTCTCCCTGGTTTTGTGTCTCCTCACAGCCTCTTTTCGTCTCTTTTCCATCACCCTCCTTCCTCGCTGCTCTTTCCGCTCCGGAGAGTTCCGTGCTTTGCTGGGGCATTAAGAGGCGGCAGCTCAAACTGTTTAGTGAAGCATTAAAGGGGCATGAAAACACTCACATCACGGGAGCTGAGAGCCCTGGAGCATCCTCGGGAAAAAAGCACCTCCCAGTTCTGGGAAATAAGACATATTTCTGTGCTCACAGCACCAGACAAAACCCATCTCTCAGCTCTTGCCAGCCCCATCAGCAGCCCGGCCATCCGACATTCCACTGCTCCTAAAGTCAATCCCTCCTCATTCCCATCCAGGTCACTCGGGAGCAGCAGGGCCACCACCCCCACAAGCCACCATCTGCCACCATTCAGTCACTCCCCAGCCCCCCAGGATACCTCAGACATGCCCAAAACCCAGGATTCACATGATTTGGACGTGTTAAAACCATCACAGCTCCAGCATGTGAGAAGGAACCGATTCCTCACTCCCTCCTTCCCAAACCCAGCAGAACCCTGCAAACAGCCCAGGGCTAAAAAGGGATTTTCCCCCTTTTAAGGGGTTCAGAACCCATTGGGCACACACAGAGCTCAGATATCCCAGGTGTGCCCCATCCCAGGCTCTGAATGCAGCACCAGGTCTGGGAAAATCAGGAAAAATCTGGAAAACCTGACTGCTCTATGGAGGGGAAAGGGCTGCTCCACACAAGCCCCTCAGCAGCTGGCTGAGAGTTTTTCCCTCTTCCTTTAACCAGCCACAGGGAAACCAGACTCCTTGAGAGGGGCTGCTGTCCTTGCCCCAATGTCTGGAGTGGGGAGCGATGCCTGAGCCCCATCACCCAGCCCTGCTCCCCGTGGGAACCGTGAGGAACAGAGGGTGGGCTCCACATGCTGCAGGATCACAGCCGGAACGAGAGGATTTGGGGCTCCCTCTGAGAGCCCATCCCTTCCCAAGCTCAGAAATCAACCCCAGAGCTCCCACTCCCACTGCTGCAAAGGCTCAGGGTGTCCCAAGCACCCCCAAATGGGGCATCCCCCAACTCCAAGGATTCCAGATGAGAAATGGGATAAACTGGAGAACTGCCCCATTCCCTGTGGGCACACGGAGGGGGAGGAAACGAGCAGGTGCCCTGGCCAGGACACAGGACCTGGGTGTGCTGTTGGTGCTTGGGCTTGGCAGAGGCACCGAGGGAGCTGGAGCAGCTCCCCCATTCCAGCAGGATGAGGCACAACTGGTGCTGCTCCCAGATCCATCTCCCCCTTCTCGTCTTGGATTTGCATTTCTCTCCTTTGGGCAGCACAGAAAAGGCTCTGCTGGGGTCTCCTCCCTCTGTTCAGGTTCCCCCCACCAAGGGCTCCGTGCGGGGTCCCCCCTTCCCTCCCCAGCAATTGTTATGTTAAAATCCCCAGGACATGTTTCTGCAAAGAATTAAAGGAGGGTGAGGAGGGGATTGTTTTCGTCAGTGTCTCACCGAGTCTCTGACCTTGAGCGTGAATAAAAACAAGAAAAAAGGAACTTTATGCAAATCTCCCGCACTCGGCACAAGGGGGAAAATAATAACGGCAAATGGAGATTAGGAATGCAAATCGACTTAATGAAGAGGCAGGGGCTGGGCAGGAGCTTGTTTTGCTCTTGTACAGACGACTCACCCCGTCTGGTCCTGCTGCACCCCAGGTCTGGTGGTTAAAAATTGTTTTGGGGTGGGGAAAGAGAAGCACAGGAAAGGTTTAATTCCTGAATTATGGCATTGTTCATCTCCCCTGCCTGTGGCTGCTCCTTCCAAAGGCCTCTCACACCTCCCTTGAGTCAAATCCCAGCCTTTTGCTGCCCCAAACGGGCCCATTACCCTGCAGATCCCAGCGAGGATCCCAGGCTCAGGTCCCCAGTCCCACATTATGGGGGTGCAGCTGCTTCCAGGGCTCAGAGGGGATTTTGTGTCCCTGCTGCTGGAGCCACATCTCCAAAGTGTCACCCCAGCTGGGTCTGGCACTGTGGGACCCCTCCTGGTCTCCACCAGCCCTTTAACAAGGCTCAGCCTCACCTTTTGGATCATTTTCCTCTCCTTTTCCATTCCCTCACCAGCCTTCGCTGCACTGGGGCGTGGGAACAGCTCCCACATCCCCATGGAGTGGCCCTGGAGCAAAGTCCTGGTCCTGGCAGGGATCTCCAACACACCCCAGGGTGAAGGTGTGACCAGCCACAGCTGGACACGGGGTGACAGGAGCTGCAGGAGGCCACCAGCACCTTCTGAGCGAGGATTGCTCACCCACAGGGAGCTGAGATGGAAACGGCTCAGGGTGGCCCTCAGCAGTTCCAAGGAATGTAATTGCCTCTTCCCACTAAAAAGGGACCTCAGGATGGTGGAAGATCCTGAGTTGGAAGGGATCCACAGGGATCATAATGTCCAACTCCCAGCCCTCCCACAATCCCAAAATCCCACCTTTTGCCGGGCACAACGCTCCTGGGCCAAGCTCTGCTTTCCAAAAGCCTGAGCTCAGAGCCACATCCACACGAGCAGCCACTGCTGCTGGAAGGTGCTGAACCCCCAGATCCCCCCGGGAAGGTGATCCCAAAGCTGCTGTCCCAGCTCTGTCACTGCTGGATCATTCACCCCCAGGTGATGCTTCCTCACTGCAAGTTTGGAATGGTTTTCTTTTCTTCTATAGAAGAACAATCAAGGTCAGTTCTATTTAAATGAGTCTTACACTGGCCTGAAGATTAAATCAGACCACAATCCCATTCCAAATTATGCTGGGATCACAAGGAATCCCTGGTTTGGCTGAAACCCAGGCAGGATTAATTCCTGAGGTGTCAGAGCCCCCAGCATCCCTCCCCTCCTGGCCCCTCTCCTCTTGGCAACCAGAACAGACCCGAGGCTGCCCTCAGGACACATTTAAACCCCAGCCTAAAGGTGCTGAAAAATTCCTGGAGTGTTTAAAACCGAGTGAGGCCCCAGGGGCAGCGACCTCAGCAAGGCCTGGAAACCATCCCCGGGCTCCGGGTCGCGCTTCTCCGCCAACGCCAGGGCTGGTGATGCTTCCACCCACAAACACCCCCCTTCCCTCCCTCCCAAACAACATCCACGGGAGAGTTTGGCTGGGAACGCAGCGCTTTAATCTCCTGGAAGCCTTTGACAACCTGTCTCGTCCTGGCTTTTAGCTGCGTGAGAGCTGCTCGTTAATGGAGCATTAACCTTGGAGAGCTGCTGCAATTACTCCAACACTAATTCTGACAGTTTTTGGTGTATCTGTTTGTTCTTTTGACAGGCAAAAGGAATTTCTTTTTAAAAGCTGTTTGATACATTTGAGACCTTCTGTCCACATTTCCCTTTTTTTCTTTATTTTTGATTTTTTTTTCCTGCTGGAGATGGGAAGGTGGGGGAACGCGTGGAGGGGGAGACGCCGCCTTCCCGTGACACCTCGTTCAGGCACCAGTCGGGATATTTCCCCCCTCCCAAGCCCTTCCCACCCCTACTTTAAGTCACAGAAGCGTTTGGTCTCTCCTGACCTCATTAGGGTAATTAAGAAACCTTTTGAAGCTGGGAAAATGGCTCTGAGCGCTGGGAAAGGAGGAGAGCAATGAGGCTCTGAAGGAGCACGAGGATGGAGAAAGGGGGAGAAAAACATCTTCAGCGGCGAGGAGGTGACCTGCAGCTCTGCTCCCCTGGAAAGCTCCTTAAATTGCCTCTTTTAAGAGGATGGAAATCCAAGTCCTGGTTATCCCAGAAGACCTGGGCAGCCAGGGAGCAGGGAAGGAAAAGGGTGGTGAGGCAGGCGCGGGCTGAGCCAAGGATTCCACTTCCATCTCTGATCCATCACCGCTTCCCCGGCTGCCCTTTGGCAAATCAGCTCTTGCTGTGCCTTAATCCTTCCTTCATTTGAAAAAAAACATTCCCTACGTGTTATTTTCTATGTGGGAAACACAGGCTTTGGAGGGAAAGGGCTCCCTCTGACTGTGCAGCTCCCAGGAAAGCCAGGCTGCTCCTGGTGATCATCCCCCCTGGAAGTGCTGCCAACCAACACCTGGATCCGAGGTCAGATAAAGCCACAGCCCACCTCAGATGGAGGCAGAAGGTGATTTTGGTTTGGAGCCAGCTGTTTTCCAAACCCACCTGAGCCAGCAGGTAACTCCTGGGTGACAGGAGTGGGAACCTTCCCAAGAACACCCAGCCCTCTCTTGGTCTGACAAATGTGGGAAGCGTTTTCCCTGCACTCATCCCAGGCAGTTGAGAAGCCCAAATGATGAGAGTGGCGAAGCTAAAGTTATCACAGGGATAAAACCTCCGGTTCTAAAGGAAAAAAACGCGCTATGGCAGCCCTTTGCTACCCATCACAAAGGGCACAAACCCGATGTCTCTCTGTGCTCTGCAGAAAGAGGAGTTTGATGTGAGAGAAAAGCGGATTAAAATAACACTGGCAAGAAAAAAAGGATCAAAATACACCGATCCACCCCGGCACGAGCGAGTCTGAGCCGCCACGCCCGAGGTCCCGCTGTGCCTCCAGCACACGGAGATGGAAGCGCTGTCACCATCCTGCCCTGCTGCTTTGAGGGTCCCTTTTGGAGGATGAGGCTCCCCAGGCATCCCTCAGTCCCTCCAGGAGAACATCCCACCAGGAGCTGCTCCTCCAGGGTGTCCTGGCAGCCAGGGCCGGACCAGCTGCCAGCCTGGCTTTCAGCAATGTCACGGAAAAATGGAATGGTTTGGGTGGGAGGGACCTTAAAAATCATCGTGTTCCACCCTCTGCCATGGGCAGGGACACCTTCCACTATTCCAGACTGCTCCAAGCTCTGTCCAGCCTGGTCTGGGACTCTTCCAGGGATGGGGCAGCCGCAGCTTCTCAGGCCACCCTGTCCCAGGCCCTCCCCACCTCACGGGGAAGAATTTCCTGCTTTTATCCAACCTAAATCAGATTTTTTTGGTTTAAAACCATCACTCCTTGTCCCTCTGCAACAGCCCCTGCCACACATCGACTGGAATTGGACTTGATGATCCTTGGGATGTCCTGGAGAGGCACCTGGGGGTTGCAGGTGGAGCAGCACCGTGGCCCCCCCCAAAACCTCAATCCCCCCCCAGCTGCTGCTCACGGCGTTAATGCCCAGCAGTTTTTCCCTGTCAGGAAAATTCCCAGCAGTTCTGCAGGAGCGGGGGTGGCTGGGCTCAGCTCGGTCTGAACAATGAAATAATTGGGATTATTTTAAGTACACGAGGTTTTATTCTTTTAAAGAGCGAGAGTAATTAACCACCGGAACGTAACAGCAGCATAGCTGGGAGGAGTGAATGCTCCAGGGAGGGGCTGGAGCCTCTCCAGGGAAACCTTCTGCCTTCACCTCACACGGAGCAGGACAAACCTCCTGCTACTCTGCAGGGGCCTGGAATGGGCTCTTCTGTCTGCAAACCTGCGAATCTCAGCCCTCCCCGTTTCCAGGCGCTGATTATGTGGTGGATGGAAGCATTTCGAGGATGGCAACAGCAGTTCCTGGGATTTGCAGTGTGGCAGGAGGGAATGCTGGATGATGGGAGATGATTCCAGTGGCAGAGGGAATGGGGCCCACACACCCAGTTCAGCTCCAGTTCAGCTCCAGTTCATTTCCCAGCCCTGCACGTGGCATCACCAAGCTCCTCACACCCAGGAGCCACAATGACTGACCACAAAACCCCAGCGTGGTCTGGATGGGACCGGGATTCCCAATCCTTTTTCCACTCCCTGGTGAGCTGCTCTAACCCATGTTCCCCCCATGCTCCGTTAATTAAAGCAGCTGGTAATTGGCTGCAAACACCTCTCCGTGGGCAGGGGAGCAGGATCTGTTCAGACCCACAGCAATCCCACAAGCCATGTGGAAATGCTTCCACAAAATCAGACCTAAAATCTCCTTTTTCTGCCAATTCCAGCCCAGGGGTGCATGGAAGTTCCATCCCCACCCCAACAGGTATCCCTGGACATGAGCTTCAGCTCGTGACTTTGATCCAGCATTGTGAGAAGCAAACATGGGATTTGTAACATCCAAGACATCGTCTCAAATTTAATTTTTGGGCAGTTTTTCCCCCCCTCCCCTCCCACTGCAATCACACATTCAGAGCCCCTTTCATGTTTACTCATCCTTAGATTGCAAAAATTGTCGTGTGAATTCCTTCTCCAATTAGCTCTGGTACTCAAAAATAAAATATTGTTCCATTGCCAGCACAGTTCTGATCATTCCTGTCCTTTATACTTTTATTCCCCAGAGTCACTTGAAAAGCGGCCGCTCCTTCCTCCTCCCCTGCAAAGCCCCCTTGGAAAATTTTTAAAACAAAAAACAAGCAGCGATTCTAAAGGAAAGGCTTTGGTGGCTGAAGTGCCACTTCCATTCACCTTTCCATGATGGAAGGGAAAAAAAATAAAGATCAGAAGGAGGATTTAGACAAAAAGCCAACTAAGTAAAGGTAATTTCTGATACAGGAAAATCTGTTCGTTGTGTAGAGGCGCTTTGTTGAGTGGAACAGAAGAGACATCAGAGACTCTGCAGAGGGTTTTCAAACATTCCCAGCTTCCTTCCCGATTCCACATCAACCCAGAGACACAGTTTGGAATGTCAGTGTCCATGGAATGAAGGTGAGGAAGAGCACCCAGCCCCTGCCCACAACGAGCCCCAGAGGGACACGGCCACAGGAGAATTGTGAGTGCGGCTGAAAATGTTTATGGGGAAATTCCAGGAGCCACCCAAAGTCACCCCAAAGTCCCCAGAGCCACCCAGTGAGTGTGTGAGCAATAAAGGGACAAAACTTGTGACAGCTCATCCTCTCACCCCTTGGCTCTGGGACCAAGATTCCGGAACGTTCATGGGGACAATCCGTGACCCAGAGACTGCCCATGGAGATAATCCCAGGATAGTTTGGGTTGGAAGGACCTTAAAGCTCATCCAGTTCCAGGGCCATGGGCAGGGACACCTTCCACTAGACCAGGTTGTTCCAAACCCCATCTGGTTTAGCCTCAGTTAATGCCACCTAAAAAACCCCAAGGTTCACGTGGTACTGGAGGAATCCAGCGACAAAGAACTCCAAAATCCATGAATGGAGCATCCTTTACCCATTCTGTATTTTTCTCTTTTCCCTCCTTGAGGGGGCTGGAGGGACTTAGACCATCACTTCTCCCATACAGCGACCTGAAAAATCACACACAGCCTGCTGTCACACACAAAAACACCAAAAAAACCACCCCAAAACCTAAAAAAAACCCAACTTTAGACACAAGGCCTCATTAAAAGCAGGGGACAGTGAGTGAGAGAGGATCTCTGTGTGCCAGCACTGCTCCCTCCCCGGGCTGTGCCGCAGAGGTGATTTCGCACTCCACGGAGCGCGGCGCGAGGAGCCGCAGCAGCAAACAGGCTCTGGAATCAAAAGAGCTCCCTGGCACTCCACCGGCCCCACAGCTCCCATTCCAGGGAAGGAAATTTGCATCCAAAGCATCAAGAGCACTTTACCTCGAGTTTAAAATAAATTCTGAGCAGATCCATGCCGCCAGCTTGTGTTTGTGACTGGAATCCCAGCCAGCGGCAGCCGGAGCCTGTCCCCAGTGAGAGCTTGGGAAGAGGGGATGGCACCGAGCAGGGAACAGGGATGAGGGGAGAACAGCACAGCTGCAGCTGGTCCAGCACCACGGGCCACAGCAATTAGTGCTAATTGGGGTAACAGCCCCCTGAGCCTGAAAGGGAACAAGCACTTGGTTCACATCCTGTGGCAGCTCCCAGCACCGCGCGCAGACAGAGCTGGAAAACAGAATCGTGGAAATTTTTAGGTTGGAAAAGACCCCCAGGATCATGAGGTCCAACCATTCCCCCAGCAGTGCCAAGGCCACCATTAAACCTTGTCCCCAGGTGCCACACCCAGGGGTTTTCTGAACACTTCCAGGGATGGTGACACCACCACTGCCCTGGGCAGCCTGAGCCAGGCTGGATCCCTTCCTTTGGGGAAGGAATTTTCCCTCACATCCAATCTAACCCTGTCCTGCCTGCTCAGGGAATGCTCTCTCTTAGTTCATTAGCACTGCAGTTAATTTGGCCCAGGAAAGCCGGGTGCCCCCAGGGTGCTGCTGTGCCAGGGCTGGCTGTTCGTGTCTGTGCTGGAGCTGGTGGCATCATTCCATCAAACCAGGGCATCCCAAAACCTTGTCAGGCCCAGAATCATAAAAATCTTTCCCAAACGTGTCTTGACAGAACCAGGTGGGACTTGGCTCAGGTGGAGCAGGGGCAAGACCCTCCCCTGCTGCTGAGAGAGACCCCCAAAAGCCACCCCAAAACTTGCTGCTCCCCCACACCAGGAGGGACACAGCCCCCAAAGGGCTCTTCCAGCCCATCCCAGACAGCTGCTGGAGGATGCAGATTTGCTTTTCGAGGCACCAGGATTTATTTGCAGCTTCCCCAGGTGCCGGCAGTGCCCCGGCAGCTGCAAGCCTGGTCTGTGAGTGCCACCTACAGGGATCCCCTGTGCCCCAGCTCCTGGCGTGCCCCGACCCTGCTGCCCCCCAAAAACCCCACCAGCGACCAGGGGAAATCGGGGAGCAAACAAAACCCTGTTCCCTCCTCCTCCAGGACCTGAGCAGCCAGGACACGGCAGGGTGGCCAAGGGGGACAGGGGGAATGCGACTTGTGTTTTCTCAGTGCCACTGATCCACACAACCGGAATGAGAAGGATGAGAAGCAGATGTGAGAGTCAGGGAACGCCCTTGGCTTTGTTCTGGAACTAATTCCTTGCAGGGAGGAGCTGGGGCATTCCCATTTTAGCCTGGAGGAGACTCGGGGACTCCCGAGGGGCAGCTTCGATCTCTGCTCTGTGGGACAAAGGGCAGGAGCTGAGGGAACGGCTGGAGCTGTGTCAGGGCAGGTTTAGGGTCAGATATTAGGAAGAGGATTTTCCCCTCGAGGCTGCTGGCACTGCCCAGGCTCCCCAGGGAATGGTCCCCGGCCCCGAGAGCTCCAGGAGCGTTTGGACAGCGCTCTCAGGGATGCTCAGGGTGGGATTGTTGGGGGGTCTGTGCAGGGCTGGGAGTTGGACTCCATGCTTATGGATCCCTTCCAGCTCAGGAGATTCTGTGATTAAATGATCCAGGGAACAGCCACTCCCTCCTCACTCCCAAATAAGCAAAATGGAATTTGGTTCTGCGGCCGTGGAGAGCCTGGAATTGGCCTCACAGGGACCTTATTTGGTCTTCTGTACAAGAGAAGGGATTCATGTGAGAAGAGGGAGAAAGGAGACTTCAGAAAACTGAAATCAATCCAGAGATGACTGAAGAATCACAGAACCACAGAATGGTTTGAAAGGGACCTTAAAGCTCACCTCATTCCACCCCCTGCCACGGACAGGGACAACTTCCATAGACCAGATTGCTCTGAGCTCAATCCAAGCTGGGCTTGGACACTTCCAGCTGGGTCACAAGGTGAGCAGCAGCCCTGAGAGCACGGTGTCACTGTCCTGTGAGCAGGAGCAAGGTGGGGAAAACCCAAAGGACTCCACAAATGTGTGAGCCCACCAGAGCAGCCTCACCCCGTGGGCTCAGCAGCCCCTGCACAGAGCAGGGAGGGATGGGTGGGCTGCAATGCTTTATTCCAGTGGTTCCAATGCTTTATTCCAGTGGTTCCAATGCTTTATTCCAGTGGTTCCAATGCTTTATTCCAGTGGTTCCAATGCATTATTCCAGTGGTTCCAGGCACGAGGGAGGGGATGCTGCAATGACAAGAAAACCATGGATGGATACAGGGCCAGGGGCTGTTTAAAACCAGATCAGCAGCTCCAGGAGGGTGAAACATGAGCTGCTCCTTGGGGAGTTCAGACAACAGCGTGCTCAAGTTTTATTTATTTTATTGTTTATTGATTCCCACTCCCAGCACTCCCAGTGCTGCAGGTCCCATCCCAGGCACAGAACAAAACCCACAGAGCTGATCTCACCCCGCTCCCATGGATCCCACGGATCCCATTAACCCTGCAGATGGCCCAGTCGGTTTGGGCAGGCCAGTAACAGCAGCAGAGCATCCCAGAAAGCCTCCAAGATAACAGAAGGATGATGTAAACTTTGGGAAATTGGCTTTGGCGTAATTCAGAGCAGACTGTTGTTGTCAGTCGTGACGCACGCTGGTGTTACGGGTCGTGGCTCCTTTGGGCTGGGATGAGCAGGAATCCTGCAGACCAACAGGCACGTGGAGCCTCCACCAACACCCTGATTCATCCAGGAGAAAGAAAAGTGCAGCAGTGGCTGGTGAGGCTTCAGCCTGCCCAGGGCCAGGCACAGGCAGCTCTGTTTGCATTCCCATGTTTAGCCTGAAAAACTAAAACTGGAAAGCTACTGGAAGATCCAACTGGTGCAAAAAGACCTAAAACAAAGTTATCAAATACACGTGGAGGAACTGAAAGAGTAATGGAAGGAACACTTGAACTGCTCCTCTGTGGAAATGTCGTGTGAGGTGTTCAAAGCTGCTGTTATTTGCAGGATCCAGCCCAAAAACACCTGGCCTGGCCCTGCTCACACTGCAGGAAGTGACAGCTCCTGCCGATTCTTCCCAGAGAAATGGGATCATGCTGAGCACCCCAAGGACTCTCAGGTCTGTCACTTGGTTTTCTCCTCTTAGAAAAGGCCTCCAAGGACTCAGAGCAGAGCAGGGATGGAATGTCACAGCCTGCAAAGGGTAAATCCAGATGCCAGCTGCTGCCAAGGGGCAGGATGGAAGTGGAAACAGCTTCAGAGATTTCAGCTTCTCTGATTACAGCTCCAACCTGTCTCCAGGCCAAGACCAGGACAAGTGACAGCCCCACAAGTACCTTTGTACCCTGCACCCTTTAAAGGTCAGCAAGATTTAAAGGACTTTAAAGCCAGCAGGACTCTGAAAACATGGAAGTGGTGTAGAAATTCCAGGCTGGCACCTCAATTTCCTTCTCTGGTACCCACACAGCACAGCCCAGGCACCTCATGACCTGCTCCAGGCCTTTCCCTGCTCAAACACATCTGCTCCAGCCAAAATTAATTCCAGAATTATTTTCAGGGCAGGATCTACTGCTTGAGGTTCCCTCTGATGCGAATCATTTAACAAATGCTCCACTCCTGCGAGGTGAGGAAACTTGAGAAATGCAAACCCCACCTGTCCAACAAGAGGGGAGCCTGAGGAATGCTCAGGTTCATCACTCCAGGTAAAGGATGAGGAATGTGCTGGTCAAACACTGAGCATGGCAGTGGATTGGGACAGTTGGGCCCATCTGGCTTTAACAGCACAGGGAACATTCCAGAGGGAATAGAAGAGCCAGGGAATTACCAGCACATGCAGCCCTGCAGGATCAGGATCATCCCAGCAACTCCCACATGGAACCTCTGCAGCAGCTACAACAAGCAGGGAACACCCAAAATAGGTGTGAAACGATCCAATGGACAGGAAAACAGGAAAACAGGGCACATCCAAGCACTGTGTGCGAACAGGCAACCTTATTAAAAATATATATATATATGTGTTTTAAAATTCTTTGTGCACATGCAAGACAGAGCTGCCACGGAGGTGGGATCTCTCCAGGGAACCTCACTTGTCCTGAACAGACAAAGCACAGGATCACAGCACTCCCTCAGCTGCCTCTGGAGATCCTGCAGCAGCTGCCAGCCCCCAGCCTCTCCCTGATCAGCACATCCCTGTCCCCTCTCAGCGGTGCCCCTGATCCACAGGGGATTTGCAAGCCAAAGGAAAGGAGTCAGAGACATTCCAAAGATATTCTAAATATTCACCCTAAAGGTGCCACAGGGACCCTCCCTGCCCACAGGGCAAATCCCTCGGGTTCTCCAAACAAAGGCACTACCAGCTTGGGTGGGGAAATGGGATTTAAGGATGTGCTGCCAGTTTCCAGGAAAAGGCCACGGGCAGGAGCACTTGGCGAGCAGATTTCACTGCTTTAGCAGCAGATGCACCCAACAACAACCTCCTGACACATTCACCTTTGGTCCTACACGATCAGATCCCAAATATGCACATAACAATGGGCTGCAGGAAAGATCCTGGCTGAGTACCAGCCAAGGGAACGAAACTCCGGGGTCCTTGAGAGGAGATAACCCTGAATCACAGTCCAGAGGGGCTGGGGTCCCCCCTTTTCCAGTCATCAGCTGCTCCTGGCTCACACCTGGCTCTTCCTCAGGTATCACAAACTCCAGAGCTTGGCAGATGTCACACATGTCCCTGGAGAACTCACCACAGGGGCTGGGCAGAGTCCAGGCATTCCCAGTCCTTTTGGTGGCTCTTTTGGAGAAATATTCCTTTGGGTTGTGGCCCCTTTCATTCGTAACCATGTCTGTAAACCCATGAATTACTTGGATTATCCCAGTAACTGCCAATCCTGCAAAATTTAACTCGTTTAACTCATTCCCAAAGCTGTTCTGTCTGAACTATCACCCTCCCACCCCCGTTTGAGTAACAGACACCGAGAGCTCTCCCAGCTCCTCCCAGGAGCAGATTACAGAGACACTTCCCAAAGAAGTAACCTGATACTGCAGGAAGGAAAGAGGATCAGCCTGGAAAAGGAATCTGATGCTTCCAGGGCAAAGAGAGAGGGATATGAGGCACAGGGGCAGCTCTCGGGCTCAGATTTCAGCTGCTGAAAATCATCCAGGAGCATCTCCCTTACCTCTCCCTTACCTCTCCCTTACCTATGCAGTGAAGAGCTCCCATCCTTCCCCAGAAATGTCCCCAAGAATGCACGTGAAGAAAACAGGTTTGGTCCCCTCTCCCCTGTCCCAGCTATGGAAGGGCTCCAACTGTTAATTAAGTCACTGTAAGCAGATATAAAACTTGAGCACTGGAGATTCCACTGGGACTGGATCCTCCACCATTCCAGGCAGTGCTGCTGATCCCGAGTCATCTGGAAAAAAGAAAAGGAGACACCCAAAATCAGGAGGAGCTGAGATGACATTCCTTGAGGGGACATTCCTCCTCAGCTTAAAAGAACCTGCCCAGAAATCGAGCTTGTGGGATGTAAACACAACGCTGAGAAAGCAGGAATGGATAGCCCTGTGAGAGTTTGAAATGTCATGAGACTTGGAAGCAACTCCCAAAATTAAAAAAAAAAAAAACAAAACAACAAAACAAAACAGGAATCTTGCTGGGAAAACAGGAATGCCTGTCCTGTTGGGACTGGGCGTTTGAATTGGAAGCAATTCCTAAGCTGAAGGGAAAAAAAAACCCGAGGAATTTTTGTTTTCCTAACACAGGGAGGCCCAGACTGGGCACAAGGGCTGTCTCTTCCAACAGCTCTGTGACCCCACAGCAGTGTCCAAATAACCCTGTCAGCGAGACTTTCCCGGGCCAGAAAACGAGGAAAAGTGAAATAAATCCGTGTGCCAACACAGAGACCACACACAGGCGTTTTAATTTATGCAGATCTGGTTGTAGGAGCTGTGCCAGAGCTCCCACGGCTTTGGGAAAGTCTCAGCCCCTTGTGAGGAAAAGAGCAACACATAAAACACACAAAATGCTTCCTCACCGCCTCAGGTTCCGGGTTTCAAACACGGTGTCCTCGTCACTGTCGAGGGAGCCCAGCTCCATGTTCTCGTCCTGGCTCGAGAGCAGCCCGTACTTCTTCCTCTGGGGTTTCTTCAACCTGAAATGAGTTTTGGGCTCATTTCTGGGGCCCTCGGACCTGGGGCTGAGGGACAGGGAGAGCACAGTGAGCCGCTGTCCCCACCCGGCGGTTCCGGAGATGGTTTAGCGCTAATTAACTCGGGTAATTAACAGTGCTGGGGATTTACAGCAGCGTTTTGGACTCGCTGCCAAAAGGATGCACGGGGAAGCAGAGCCCCGGCTGGCAGAGGGAGAGAGGGATGGGGATTGAGGGGAAAATGGGCACAAATCCAAGGATTGGGAGTGGGATTGGGACAGGTAAGGGGCAGGGGACACCGTGACCACCTTCGAGGGGACCCAGAGCAAGACAGGGACTGGCCATAGGGGACAGGGACCAGGACAAACAGGGACACTGCCACAAGCAAGGGGGACTGAGAACAGGACCAGGACAATCAGGGTGACATCCCCGACCAGGGTGAGCCAGGACAAGCAGGGTAGATCCCCGGGCCAGAGAACACGGGAACCAGGACAAGCTGGGACACAGCTCGGAACAACGGGAACAGGGGCTGGGAGCAGCAGAGACACAGCCCCGGGTCAGGGGACACCAGGATGGGGACAAGACCAGGAGCAGGAGCACGAGAACAGGGATACAGCCCCGGTCGGGTGGCCGTGTTCCCCCCGCACTCACCGGAACGCCCGCAGCACGAAGTAAAGCGCGGCCAGCGCCGACAGAGCGCTCAGCACATAAACCGCCCGCCTCAGCACCGGCAGCCCCGACCCCACCGACAGCCTCGGCCCGGACTCATGCTCCGACCCCGACTGAGTTTCGTTCCGTGTGGCCGCCCGCGGCGGCTCCGTGCTGTTCCCCGGGCTGGGGGTGGTGGCGCGGCCGAGGTGCGGGACGAGGAGGAAGAGAAGGAGAAGGAGGAGGAGGAGGCGCGGCATGGCCGGGCCGGGGCGGCGGAGCGGGAGCGGCGGCCGCAGGAAGGCGCCGGGACGGTGCGCACGGCTCAGGCACCGCCCGGGCCCCGCGGAGCCGCTCGCGGGTTCCGGGGCTGCGCTGTTCCGGGCCGGCCGTGACCCGCTCACGGAGCCGCCGCGGGGCTCCGACATTTTACCCTCAGGGTCATTGTTGTGCCCTCGGGGTTGCGGCCAGCTCGGCGGGGCCGCCATTTCTCCCTCACTGCAACACCCCGTCCGTCACAGACGCCATTTTCCACTCAGGGTCATCCTTCCTCCCTCAGGGCCGCCATTGCCCCTTGAGGACTCTCATTCCTCCCTCAGAGCCGCCATTTCCCCCTCAGGGCTGTCCTTCCTCCCTCAAGGCCACCATTTCTCCATGAGGGTCGTCATTTCTCCCTCAGTGTCGCTATTTTCCCCTCATAGCAGGACCTTCTCCCCCAGAGCCGCCATTTCCCCCTCAGGGCTCTCCCCCTCCCTTCAGGGAACGGCACGGTGAGCACAGCTGGAAACAGGAGCACTTGGAGCATTTCCAGGATTTCTGTCCTCCACTTTTTTCCTCTGCAGACATTTCCAGCTGCCCAGGACTCAGTCACCGCCCTTCAGCCCTGCTCCATTTCCCCATTTTTCCTCAGGGAACGACTTAAGCTGTCTGGACACACAGGATTTACTTTTTAAAAAGGGCATTTTGGATAAAACTGGGTCATCCAAGCTCACGTCAGACCCACGGCACCCAAACACTTTCCCGATGACGACACTGGGTTCCACATCCAGCGATTCCCTCACCCATCCCAGGAAGGTATCATTAACTCATTGCCATAATTAGCAATGCCAAAAATAACAGCACCTCCAACCAGGCTTTATTTTTGCACCTGTTCATTATTTCTGCCTGCGTCTAAGTATCCTATTTAGGGAGGTCTCACAAAGCATTATTTGTAAGTATTTTCAGCCTGAATTCATTTAAGCCTCACCTGACTGCATTCTTATCAGTGAAGACTTCACACACTCCTCAGCCTTCATTATATTTAATATCCTCCTGCATTAAGATGCAAAAATCCTCACTGGTGAATTGCTCAGTACAACCCCCAGAAGTGTGTCATGGCTGATTGCTTTTTTTAAATGCTGCTTCACTTAGATAATTTGAAAAAGGTTAAAGGAGGAAAAGTAGGTTTTGTGAAGTGAGCTCAATAATCCCCTCCTGCAGGCAGGAATGTCTGGAGACTCTTTATCAGTAGAAAATGGGGAACTGATGGCTCTTGGGCAAGTCCTCAGGGCTCCTGAGTAAGCCCATCACCAAATTCTGAGTTTATCAGTTAAAAAAAATGGGGAGAAAAGGGCAGGATGAAGCAATTGACTCTTCCTTACAAAAAAAAAACAAAAACAAAAAACCCAAAAATGGCAGGAACAGCTGAGATCATCAAAAACTCTCAGTGCTCTCATCCTGCAATCTCCTGCCAGAAATGCATTCAGTGTCAGCCTCTCCCAAGACAAATCCTCCTCATTATTGAGCTGCCACATTTTTGGGATTTAACCAGCAACAAGACCTCATCTTCCATGAGGATCACATATCAATCTGCTCGAAACAAAATGTGTCCACCTCCAAGCACCACGGTGGTGGTTTGTTCTGTGCTCTGAACTGGGTTGTGCCCCAGACATATTTTTGCCAGAAATACTCTGTTTCCCACAAGAAGTACCACAGAGATTTGTTTTTTCCACATCTCAAGTGTTTTATTCTGGCTTGATTGACTCAGTTCATGTAAATGTGAGTAACACCACTGCTCTGAGTTCTTCAGCTCCCCACTCCGGTGTCTGTCCTTCTGTCTTCTCTGACGTGTCTCAGTGCTGAAATGAAATGGAGACAAGAGAATTGGAAAGTGGATAAAAATACAGGAATGGAACAGGATTACCTGCACCACTTAGAGCTACAGAACAGGGGCACAGCAAAGAAAAAAAAGCTCAGGAAAGGGATGTTACCTGGTTGGCAAACTTGCTCCTGCATGCCTGGAACGCAGCTCTGCTCGCTCAGGATCCGCTGGGCCTCCGAGGCGTGTGCCGGGTCCTTTCAGCCTGCTAAAGCAGAGAGGCATTAACAGGAGCCCTGGGCAGAGGCTGCTCTCGCCCCCAACCTCCCCACACAGCTCACAGCGCACGAGGGTCTCACAAGCCATCGCTGAACCCATCACACCACAAAGCACAGTCTGGGAAAACTGTTCCGGGCCGGCTGCTGCCCGTGCTCAGCCAGCCCATGGATTGGATCCCCTAAGCAGAGAGTTAACACTTGGACATGGCTGCTTAGGAAGTGTGGGCCATGGGAAAAAGTTAATGGCAACAAGTAGGATGGCAAAGAAAGCTACAATTAAAGTGAGCAACTTAATGAAGTCTAGGAAGAGTCTCAATAGATGAACACATATCGAGTCAGGGAGTTCGTTCCAATCTTGCTTCCGTACCTACAGCAAGACACGGCTGCATGCCCAACTCTGATCTGTGGAACTCAAGGTGTGCCACAAGCCAAAGGTTGCATACGGCATGGGTTAAACGTTTTTCCAGCAGCTGACCAAAATTGTCAAAAGGAATATTTCACAGGTACATTAGACTTTCAAATGAGCTCTCAACAAGAGGAAGGATGCGGACATGAGCAAAAGGAGTTACCTCGAATTACAGGACTATTTCCACATATGAACTAGCCAAGAGAGCAGCTCTCGTCTCAGAGGTTTCTGTTGGAGGCACAACACTTCTTTTCTCCAAGGACACTGCAGTTTCCATTTGCTAGCAAAGAATTCTTAGAACTTGTAAGCAATGACACAGCTAAGCTAAGCCCGGCATTCCCCTACATCGCACACGCGCTCGGCACGCAGGGAACAGCCCAGGGACTACAGCACTTGGCTCTTCTCTACAGCTTCCCAGTGTAGGCTACAGCAGCTTTGGAGGAAACATCCATTATCCTTCCTAACATTCCAACTGCACTTCACTCCTAGCACGCCCTCAGGTTTGTACGTCCAGCCTCTATAGACAAGTTTTGACTATTTCTAAGTGGAATTTGTTGGCCAATTCAGATGTCAAGACCGATTTTAGGATTTAAATTCCAGCGGCCAGGCAATTGTCCGGCTGGCTCTGCCACTGTCCCTGATCTCCTCTCGCTCCCAAGACTGTTCTTCGTCTCCAAGGGTTGTGTTGTGCAATGAAATGTAAATGTCAGGAGCAGAGTTCATTTCAGACGGTCTTTTAATAGGCTTCGTAAAGCCAAAGAAAACTGTATACAGGAATCCTTTACCACTTCAAATACAACAGCAATGGAATATGCATATGTCTTCCAGTAAAAAAGGACAATATAAATAAACATTTTCAAGAACCTCTTTATGGTAAGTTTGCAAGTCTAGTTCTGGGTCATTTACATCATTACAACAGTAAGAATACCGTTATGCGGGTTGAACATACAAGCACGTTTCTCTTTAGATATATCAAGGTGGTTTGCCTTCCAACGGAACCCAGGCTGCATTCCTACCTTGCTACACTAAAGGAATGTTACAAAAGACGAAGGTAATGCACTTGAGAAAAAAAAAAAAAAAAAGAAAAAAAGTCCACAGCTTGTTCAGCTTCCAGTGAACATTGGTACAAGGTCCTTTCTAGCTCAAAAGAAACTGAATTGGGGCCCCAAGTTTAAAAAAAAAAAAAAACAAAACCAGAAACGAACACCTTGGCTCATTCATGAGAGGACAAAATAAAATCTGAAGTGCTTTCAAAAAAGATTAAAACCACTTGAAAGCAGAGCTTTCTCCAAGACAGTCTAATCAGACAGTCTCGTCTCAGAAGCTGCCAGGCTGTGTATGACAAGATCAGAACTGATAATACTACAAAAGTGAAAATACAAGTAAGATGTACTACACAATAACCATTTCAGCGAAGCTCCAAAAATCTTTATAAATACAGCCATTGGAAGGACGATCTTGAGTCAGGAAGGATTTTTACTCGTTGTGTGTAGCTGAGGACAAGAAGCAGGCACAATTGTAAAGGCACTGAAGCAAAGACAAGTTCCAGCATTTTACTCCCTTTGCATTATTCCGAGGCTACGGCTACTTGGCTACTGAGATCCCCCACCCGCGGGTCAGTGCGTTAGGGCAGCCGAGTTTGGGCTCCAGGAACACCTTTTTCTTTTTTTTTTTTTTTAAACACTTGCTTTGCCTTAGATCCGAGCAACTCCTGCACAACATGCATTAAACTTAGAATCTCCCGGCACCACCACGTCCACAGCCTGAGCCTGCCCCAGCTCCAGGCTCAGGCTCAGCAGGTTCAGAGCTCCTACAGCACACGGACTCAGCGCTCGCGCTCGAAGCAGGACTTACCGTAACTGTCATAGCTGTCTCTGTAGGAGCCTCCCGAGTTCCTGTCTCCATAGCCACCTTGACTCCTGTGGGAGAAACAGCACCTCTTTTACAGCTGCTCAACTCCTTCTCTGCTGGTTTGAGCTCCACCACAGCTTGCCCACGGCCCCCGGTGCTGGCAGAGCCCTTACCTGCTATTATAGTAGTCTCTGGAGCCGTTATAGCCTCCGCTTCTGGAATCAAATCTGCTGCCGCCATAGCCTCTGTCTCCACCTCCTTGGAAATACATGGAAATGAGTTTTATTTAACCATTCTGACAAGTGACATTCCCCCATCCAGACATTATGGTTGACCCCCATGCTCTCACCTCTGGAGAAGCCACGGCCCCGGCCTCGGCCCCCGCGGAAGAAGCCCCGGCCCCCTGAGGAACCCCCTCTGTAGCCACGGGATCTGTTCTCAGAGGATTTCCCAGCCTGGTCGACTCGGATCTGACGCCCATCTACAGACTAAAACACAACCACAATTAGCCAAATGGAAATATTTAAAGAGCAAAGCACATGTAGAATGAGTTGCACACCTTCACAGTTGGCTGAGCAGTGCCAGGACTTACTGCTCCTCATGAAAAAATGTGTATTTCACACCACAGTTAAACCAAGTAGGCAAAGAAACTAACATTAATTGTATTTACAGGAATGCCTTTAAGGTCACTATCTGAGTCATGTAGAATAATAGAATATTAACAATTTATATTCCAAACAGACATACATGTTATTACATCTAAATTCATAAAGCCAGGTTTTTTTACATCTGTGTCATTTCATGTGTGACACTGGCATTCATCTGTTCTTCCACACAACCTGAACAGCAGCACATCTCTGATTCTCCTCGTTACTGAAAATAAAGAATCAACTCCAAAGCCTCCTCACCTTTCCATTCATGGCCATCATTGCATCTTTTGCATCATCGATATTTTCAAAAGTTACAAAGCCAAAACCTCTGGATCTTTGAGTCTCTCTGTCTTTCACCACCACAACTGTGAAAAAGAGAGGCAGGAAATAAAAACCCATCAGCACCAGGGAAATTGAACAGACTAAGGGAAACTATCCCAAGTAGGCTCTGCAGTCTCACCTTCAGAAATCTGTCCGTATTTAGAGAAGACTTGCTCCAATGACTGCTCGTTCGTGTCGAAACTGAGCCCGCCGACAAAGAGCTTTCCCTCATCTGATGCCATTCTGACCTGCCAATCCAACAGAAGCGAGTCAGCGACTCAAAAATCCGACATAATCCCCGCGAGGCCTGAAACATTAAATCCTTCTAACACCACCGGTAATAACAGCGATGTGATCTCAATCGCCCGGACGCCTTATGCGCCACTGAGCCCTCGCCTTATGTGGTCTTCCAGCCTTCCGAGGGGATCTCCCTCAGGGTGGCCGGGAGCGAAGGCCCACCCAGGGCTCTGCAAGGCTCAAAGCCAACGGCAGGGGAGCAGCATCGCGGCCGGGCTCCGGCAGAACCGGCAGCCGGGCCGGGTTCCGGCAGAACCCGCGGCCAGGCCCCGGTAGCCTCCGGTGGGACCCCCGGTCACGGCCCTCGCCCCTCAGGGCCCAACGCGCATGCGCATCCCGCCGCGCCCCCTACCGGCCTTCCCTGCCCAGCGCGCCCGTCGCCCCCTCCCTCCCGCCCGCCGCCATTTTGCACGGCCGAAGCCCGTCGCCATTTTGTTTCCGCGCGCGCCTTTCCCCCCGCCGCGGCCCCTTCCCCCACACGGCCCAGCCGGGCCCGCTCCGCCGCGACCCCCGTGCCCGCAGAGGGCACCGATCGGTAAGTCGGGAACCGCGGCCCAACTTCCCGCGGGACCCGGCCCTCCGCCCCTGAGACACGGCTCCGCTCGCCGCGGCCCACCCGGCCTGGTGCGGTCGCGGCCGCCCCGCACGACGGCGCTCACCGATGCCCCGGCGGTACGAGATCCACAAGACACTTCAAAGCCTCAGCGAAATGTACGGCGAGCCTGGCGGGGCGGCGCCTTATAAACGCCCGCGCCTCATCCCGCCTATCTCATGAATATGCAGATGAATCCCGCTGCAAGGCGGGGCGATACGTCACCAAAGCGCTGCCGCCGCTGCACCACCCGATTGGGCGGGATTTCATTAATATTAATGAGCCGCGGCGGGAGGGGAAGACAAGAGCGCGCAAACAAAACCTCAGCGTGGCCCCGCCCCCTCCACCCACGTGGGGGCGGGTCGCGGCGGACGGCGCCCATTGGCTGCGCGCGCGGAGGCGGGCGGGAGCGCCCCTGTGAGAGGGAAGGAAGTGGAGGCCGCTGATTGGCTCGAGGGCGCTTCCGCCCCGCCCCCCTGGCGAAGGGGGCGTGTCCACGCTGGCCCAGTTTCGCGCCCTTCTCGCACTGCGGTGGCGGCCGCAGACAAAGGGCCGCCTCAGGGGCCGCCGCCATCTTGGGCGCCGAGCGCTGCCCCCGGCCGGGCCCAGGCGGCTCCTCCCGCTGCGGCCCATCCGGTCACCGCCCCGCTCAGGGAGCCTGTCCTGTCCCCGCGAACTGGCACCTGGGGCTGCCGCTCTCCGCCCTGTCCCGTGGGGAATGATCCCTTCAGACGCCTCCTTGCAGTGTTGTCCTACACGCGCTTGGGAGATGATGGTGAGAAGTAGGCAAAGCAACAAAGTTTTCTTCAACGACGAAAGGTCTTTGCTCAATCCGTATTCCTAAAGACTGATATCTTTAAAAGCCCATCCTGAGGTTTGACAAAGGTGAGAATGCCTTCAGCAGTAAAAACTTCTGTATTGAAAGAAGAAACTGGCAAAGCCAAAGACGTGTCTCGTTGAGAGGCTACACAGCTTTGAAAGGCTTAAATAAAAATTTTAAATGTTTCACACAATAATTACAATCTCATGTAGAAAACTGTTTGGAAACATTGGAGAGGAGGAGACACACGTGAAGAAATAGATTGGAGAGGAGGAGATGCATGGGAGGGAGAAGCAATGTGAAGGAAATGTGGCAAGGACAGGGATGTGGTGTCACCGTGTCCTTCCTTCCTTCCTTCCTTCC
>NC_031797.1:3298163-3311777 GCF_001522545.3 Parus major | reverse complement strand
TCCCTCCCTCCCTCCTTCCCTCCTTCCTTCCCTCCCTCTCCTCTCCTCTCCTTCCCTCTCCTTCCTTCTTCCCTTTCCTTTTCTTCCTTCTTCCCTTTCCTTCCCTTTCCTTTTCTTCCTTCTTCCCTTTCCTTCCCTTTCCTTCCTTCTTCCCTTTCCTTCCTCCTTCCCTTTCCTTCCTTTCCTTTCCTTCCTTCCCTCCCACAGAAGAAAACCACTGCAGTACACAAATCACCACTCTTTGGTGAATTTCCAAACCAGGCACTGAGACAGGGGAAAAACAAACAATGGGGAGACGTAAGGAAACCTGTGATAGCTCTGTCAAGCAGTGATCACCCATTTCCTGCCTCCCAGAGCGTGGAAATCAGGCTTTTTCTCCCTGATTTGTTTTTGGGATCCCTGTTTGGGATCCCTTTGGGATATGCAGGAAAAGGGCAGTTTGTATATAGGTTATACAGTAATTACAAAACCCAAGGGCACCGCATCTGTGGTTTTTCTGA
Organism: Parus major; assembly: GCF_001522545.3. Lineage (NCBI taxonomy): Eukaryota > Metazoa > Chordata > Aves > Passeriformes > Paridae > Parus > Parus major. The sequence goes on along the minus strand of NC_031797.1, from coordinate 3,311,277 downwards.
GCTCACGGGGTCATAGGGGCAGAACGCTGCCACAAAAGTGCTCAAAAGCACATAAAAAACCCCAATATTGATGACAGACCAAGCCAATATTATTATTTTCCTACCATGAAAAAATTTACTCACTTCCCTAGGCCTGGAGGAGCAAGAAGATACATCTGCTGTTACTGCAAATTGATTTTTGCCCTTCAAGAGAGGAAAAGATCCCAGCCCTGCAATCACAGGCACAGCATTTTGATTAAATTAGAGACCCATTAACGTGCCTGTTTCTGGTCTGTGATGAGGGCAGATAAAGTGACCTTGATGCAGAGAGCCATTTTCCAGCCTGGGATGCTGGACAGCCAACACCAACGCAGCTGCAAACCTCGAGGGACAAACACTGGGATTCACTGGGATTTGACTCCACACAAAGCCAGGCAGGTCAGGTGTTGTAAAATAACACTGAGAACCTTTGCTGCTTCTGGGGAATTTGAGTCCCAGCAGGATGAAGGAGCTCCTGTGACATGGAATGGCGAGCACAGCCCTGCTTGGATGTGTCCCAAAAGTGTGATTTCTGTCTCCTTGGGGTGTGCTATGCCTTTGCTTTGGCACTGAGTCACCAGTGACACGAGGTGAGAGCTGGGCTGAATGGACACTGCGTGCTCTGGCCCCAGTGCTGCTGCTGCCAGGAGGGTTCATTCAGATCATTCCTGACCCAGGGCATCAGACACAGCATGTGGATTCAATGATCCTCGTGGATATTCCATGGTCAGGCTGCACACAGGGGCTGCAGCAGCTCCAAGGGGTTTGGGGACATCCCTGCATGTCCCACAGGCTGGGCTCTGGGTGGGAGCAGCGCTGGGAGCAGCCAGGCAGGCAGCTCACCTGGCAGGTTGCACCAGTCCTCAGGGCAGTTAATTAAGCACTGAAACATCCCAGGATTCACGTCCTTAGAGCAAATCTGCAGGAGAAGAGCCCTGGCCAGGGGTCCCAAACAGGTGATGTCACATAGGAGACACAGAGTTCACTCCTGTGTGAGTTCCAGACCTGAGCACCCATGGGTGTTTTCCCTGGCTCAGCCCTGACTTTGGTCACCTGGATCTGGCTGTGAGCAGGGCTGTGGCCGTAGTGACCCAATATGCCAAAATGCCAGCACTTCCTTAGGGAGTGCAAATATCCTCTCTGAATCGGAGCTGTGTGTGTGTACAGGTGCAGCCATGGGAAATCATGAATCGCCAGAGGCTGGAGGGACCCCAGGGATCACCTGGAGCTGATTCAAACAACCCCACACACACACACGACTGATGTTTTTATCACCCACTTTTTAAAGCTTCAAAGGGCAGAGGTCGTAGGACCAAACATCCTGTTGATGCGAATCTGATTTCCTGGAGGTTCCGCCCGTCCAGCAGCACAGCAGGGGTAGTGCCACATGGAAATGCCATGGGGGAGCAGTGATGGGAGGAGTTGTGCTGTCCTGTCTTCACCCCACGCCATTCCCACATCAACATGAGCCTCTCTCCTGCCTCCAGCACATCCCGCAGCCAGGCAGCTCCTTCCACAGCACCAGGGGCTTCTCTGGGGGTCCCCACTTTGCTGTGGTGTTTGTAGGGACCTTTCCCAGTCCCTGGGCACACGGAATTGCCCAGAGCCGTGCAGCAGCCGAGCCCAAACCTGCTCGGCAGCTCCGGCACCTGCTGGGGAGCCAAGGGCAGCCCCCGCCCCGGGCACTGCTCTGATGAGGTTCCCAAATCCTGGAGCAGCTCCTCCGGTGCTGCCGCCGCGGGCCAGGGCTGGGACGGGAGCGCCGGGGGAGGAAGGACGGGGCAGTGGGTGCCACTTCTCGTCCTCTGGGGCTGTGCCTTACCTGGGGGCAAGGAGGGAACAAAACCCTCCAGGCAGCATCCCCCCCGCCTGCTCGGGGCTCTGGCACCGCGTTCCTGTCCCCAAGCCTCGGCAAAGCCCCTGGGACCACCCTCCCTGCTCCCAGGCACAGCAGTGGAGGAGCTCTGCACGCCCAGCACATCCGGCACAGCGCAAGAGCCGCCTCCTCTGCCTTTGTTTTTTGCTGGGATTGCAGGAAAGGAGGGAATGTGAGGCTGGACTGAAGCAGGGCTCATCTCTGGGCCTCCACCCCATCCCTCGCCAAACCTCCGTCTCCTTGCTGGTTTTCCTGCAAGATCAGTTTATACCAGCAGCGGGGAGGTGCCACAGGGAAGGCACACGGAGTCTTCCCAGCACGGGACCCCTCGGTGTCCCTGGCATGGGAGCCTTCGCTGTTCCCACCGTGTCTGGCCGATGGCAGCCTTGGACCCGGGAGCAAAACACCAAACCGGGTTTGGATTAGGGAACTGGCAGTCCCAAAGCGCCCCAGGGGAAAAAATATTCCCTTCTCCCTTACTACTGTCCCCGAGGGAGTTGCTCATCCAGTTTTGCAGTTGCAAAGAGAAGCCCTGACGCAATCCCGCTGTTGCCATGGCGAGGAGCGCAGCCGCTGCGCTTCCCTGTGACCGGGATTTACCGGGTTGTAGGACAAAGCCACAGGGAGCGGGGGACAGGATCCGCAGGGATCAGATCCGTAGCGAGCGGGGGGAACAGATGCACGGAGAGCAGAAGGATTGGATCCACAGGGAAGCAACGGGATCGGGTCCACAACAAAAAGGTGCACGAGATAAGGGACGGCACAAATCGCCCTGAGGTGACGGGGGGTCACAGTAGCATCGGGATACCCAAACCGGAGTATTCGGAAATGAGCTGAGGTCAGGGGGGATTCGGAATCGGAGATACCAGAGCACCCAGCTGGAATCAGGGGAAATTCAGAGCTGGGAATGCCAGTGCACCCCGATTGAGGTCAGGGGGGATTCAGGGTTGGGAATGCCCGTGCACCCCGGCTGAGGTGAGGAAGATGGTGAAAATAAGCATGTGGTAACCATGGCAACCATGAAACTGCCTTGGCGCTGAGCAGCAGCTTTATCAGGGCTGGAGCTTCCCAGCCAGATTATGGAAAACCAAATCTTGTGTGTCAGACTGCCCCTACCTGCCCAAACACAGCCAAATTTAGAAACAACTGCACCCAGCGTCTCCAGCAGCGGCCTCATCACCCCTCACAGGCCACACGAAGGTGTTAATGTGGGATTTTTGCCCTTTTTCTCCAGCACTCCCAGCCCACCAGCACAACATTCCAGCCACTGTCACACACGAATGTGCTTTTCCAGCATAAACCCTTCACCTCCCAGCTCTGCCACACCGGAGAGCCCAGCCATGGCATGGTTCAGGGCAGTAACACTAGCCACTCACTCCCACAGGATCCAAAACTGCCTGGAAAACCCAGATGGGGGCTGCTCCAGCTGCTTCCCTGTGGGTGGGCTCTCCCTCACATCTGCCAGGGTCCCCCTGCACAGAACGCGGCTGCTCCGGTGTGGGAAAAGCAGTGGCAGCAGAGACGTGCAGTTTCTTGCTCCCACCTTCCCTCCTGTCACCCTCCCAGCTGCATTAAGGACTCAGTTCAGTTATATAAGCGCTCATTAATCATCATCTAAGAGTATTTGCAGCATTGAGTTCTTAAGGGCAGGAGATGCTACCCAAGGACAGGACAAACAGCCTCTGACCGCCTGACACCGGGTGACCTTGTGGGAGAGAGGGAATGGGGACGCAGGAAGGGTTTATCACAGTCTGCAGGGGAAAAGCTGCCAAGAATCGGGAACATCGTATTCCTCCCCAGCACGGGGTAAAGTACACACCAAGGGGGGCCGGCCCAGGTGTTGAGGGAAACTGGAGCTTTTCCAGACCCTTTGGGCTCCTCCACACACTCCCTCAGGTCTCACATCGCGGTTTGCTGCCATGACTTGTGGAGGTCTCACATCCCCTATAATCACAAGCAGGGTGGCCTTTGGTCCAGCTCCCTGCATGAGGGTCCTGGGGCTCCCCAGAACCCCCCCAAGACCCCGATGTCCCCCCTCCTTCTCTCTGCTCCTCAGCAGGTCGCTGTGTGCTGCTCTTTCCCTGCAAGGACACATGAATCACCTTGAGCCCACAGCCCTCCCCGAGTGATTTTATCGCCATCAGCACGAGGGGCGGCCCGGCGGAACGAGCCGGGATCTGCGGGAACAGCCGCGATTGCAGAAATCCCTGAACTGCAGCATCAACATTTTTTTCCTGCCCAGAAGGTTCCCGCGCCCTCGCATGAGCTCATCCTGCACCGTCCCCTTTCCGCGCCTCCCGTAACCCAACCTCTCCCAGCCCCGCGCCGCAGAGCAGGAATGAGACACGACAGCGGAGCAGATTCTTGGCTCCCTGGGTCACTCTCTCCCCGCGCTGCCTCTCGGGAAGCTCCAAGTCATGCGACTCCTTCTCTTTTTTTTTTTTTTTTCTTCCCCTTAAGGTGGGGAAACGAGTCGGGAAAGTTCCCCCCGCTCTCCCCCCTGGCGCTGATCCGGATGGAGGCAGGTAGAGGCAGCGTCTCTGCCTCCAGCAGCACCACACCTGCCCTGGGAGCCGGGCGTTCCACAGGGAAAGGCCGGATCCTGGCACTGCACAGCCCCGAGAGAGGGGAGCGACTCCTGGAGCAGTGAGCTTCTTTGGGGGAGCTTGGCCATGCTCCTGCCGGAGCAGCAAAGAGCCCCAGCGCCCATCGGGACGAGCTGAAGGCGAGCGGGGGCTGAGCTCCCCACTGCCAAATCCCCGGGATGGCAGTGCCACGTAGCCCCGCACCGCTGGAAATCCTCCTCCCACAATCCCCAAAAGCGCTGGAAGCGGCAGCTGGCTGCTCCCAGCAGCCCGGAGCTGCCCCAGAAAGATGAGCTCCCCCGGCATCGCTGCCGTGCCGGGAGCTGGACGTGACCTGCTTCCCAACGCAGCAGGATGGAGGATGGGAGGGAGCTGCAGGATCCATGCCAGCCCCACGCCCCGAGAAGCAGCGGGAGCCACCAAGAACTGACACAAGCCCTCCCCAGGCTGAGCCCCTTCCCCGTGGCTCAAAAAGCCCAGAAAACGCTCCATTTCCCTCCTGCCTGCTGCATGACCCCATCGCAGCTTGGGAGAGGCGCAGGGTGGAGGGGGATTTAATCTTTAACAGCATCTCAGAGCCCCCTCCCCTGCCGCCTCACACCGGCGGTCCCTCGCCCCAGCCCGGGGGGTTCTGGTGTGGGCCGGGGGCTGGCAGAGAGAGCTGCCATTGTTCAGCAGCCGGGGGGTCCCTGCCGGGTGCCGGGGTGCTGAGCGCTGCCGAGGCCGTGGCAGCAGAGGGCAGCCACGCTACACGCACCGATCCTGCCCACGCGGCACCGCACGCGTGTGCCCGCACAGCCCACGCGTGTGACACGGCCGCGCTGAGCCCTCGGCACCCCCGTGTCACCCCGTGTCACCCCGGGGTCCTGCCCGTGTCCCCCCAGCTCCTGGCTGCAAACGGGGCTGATCCTGGCTCCCAGCACCCCCTCAGCACCCCACAATCCTACCACGGAGCATCAGGCTCTGCCCACGTCCGCAGGGTTGAACACGTGTGGCCGCGGCAGACGTGGGCTCCCCACGTGGACCCCCAAGTGCAGCGGCCGTGGGTGGCCTGGCAGAGGATGCCGGGCACAGCGGGAGCTGCCTGGGGACAGGCACTGCCTGCCCGAGCCCCCCCAGCCTCTCGCAGAGCTGGTCACAGGGCTCAGCCCTGGATCTGCCGCCACCCAGCTGGGCTGGAGCTGCTGGGTGGTCCCAGGGCTTCCCTGGTGCATGGCCCAGTTCTGGCCCCCACCCCACACACACCAGACCTCCTGCAGCCCCCCACTGCCTGTGTGGTGCAGTCACCAAGCCCCCAGCCCCACGTGTGGGACTGTGCACTCGTGTGCACACACATGCAGAGAACACACGTGTGCAGGAGCTCACACAGGGTACCTGCACCCTCATCCCTGCACCGGGAACCTGCACCCCATCACTGCACTGGGCACCTGCACCCCCATCCCCACACTGGGTACCTGCACCCCATCACTGCACCGGGAACCTGCACCCTCATCCCTGCACTGGGAACCTGCACCCCATCCCAGCACTGGGTACCTGCACCCCATCACTGCACTGGGTACCTGCACCCCATCCCAGCACTGGGTACCTGCACCCCATCACTGCACTGGGTACCTGCACCCCATCCCCACACTGGGTACCTGCACCCCATCACTGCACTGGGAACCTGCACCCCATCACTGCACTGGGTACCTGCACCCCCATCCCAGCGTGGGAGCTGCTGCTGGGTGTGTGTAGGGTCACCTGCCTGCAGAGCCCCACACCTGTGTGACCACAACCAGGGTGTGAGGGTGCTGGCCGGACCCAGCACTGTGTGGGAAGGGTCAGAGGTGGTGGCAGTGTGAGGTCCCTCTGTCCCCAAGCTGCTCCTGTCCCCAAGTGACCGTCTGTGACATGGTGAATCCCATACTGATGGTGCCTCAGTTTCCCTCCTGGCACCACTGCAGAAAGAACCAGACGGTGCCAAGGGCCTCCTCTGTCAGTGCTGCCCCAGAGGCCCCACAGCCCTGCCCGTGCAGAGCACACATCAGTTCTTGCATGTGTGCACACCCAGACACGCGTGCACGATCTGCACCAGCACTGTGCACACCTGGGAAATCCCACACGTGTGCAACCGGGAAATCCCACACATGTGCAACCTCAAAATCCCACACGTGTGCAACCCCACACCTGGGAAATCCCACACATGTACAATCTCACGCGTGGATCCAGCCAGCCCCCCCTCATCCCCAACCCCCGTGGGCCTGGGCCCCTCGGCATCCCCGCACCTGCTGCGCCCCATTGCAGCGTCGCCGTGGCAACGCTCCAGATTTATCAATGGAGACACTGCGGAAACGCTCGGGGGAGGCGGCGGGGAGGGGTTCTGTGGGAGCTGGCGGGGGACAGACGGACAGACGGATGGCTGGGGGGGCGCAGGACGGGCTGTCGCGCTCACAGAGTGATGCACACGCGTGTGTGGGGGTGTACTGTGCACACACGTGTGTGAGGAGCTGCAAACGAGGGTGGCTGAGTACTCTGATTCTTCCCTGCACACTTTCCCCAAGGTTTTCCCAGCCCTTTGGCAAAGCCTTGGGGGCTGGTGGGGGGTTCTGTGCCCCGTGTGGGCGCAGGGAGAGGGTCCTGAGGTGAGGCAACCATTCCCTGCCTGTGTTCCTGCCTGACCTGTCCTTGTGGCTGCTGACAGCAGCAAGGGACAGAGCCAGCAGCTCCCAGCTCCAAAAGGAGCCAGGGCTGATCCAGGAGGGGAGAAGCCTGATCCCGGGGAATTGGCCAACGTGTACCAGGGGTTGTCAGGGCTGCGGGGTTCCCCCTTCCTGGGGAAGTGCTGCTGGTTTCACACGTGGGCCGTGACTCAGGCACCCGACTCTATTCCTGTCCTGTCCCTGACTCAGCGTGTGGCTCCAGGCAGGACACGCTCTTGCCAGCCCCACACACTCGCCACCGGGAAGAGGAAGCAGCTCAGGGACTTCCAGAGCAGCAATGTCCCCTCCTCGCCCTGTCCCCCCACAGGGAGGCAGGAGCACCCTCAGCCCCGTTCATCCTCAGGGGCTCTCCCTCCTGTCTGAGGCACAGATGGGGATGGGCACAGCTGCCCACACCCTGCACACAGCAGGGACCTTCCTTGCAGCTCTTCCAGGAAGGGCTGGAGAGGAGATGGGAATGGGATGGCAGGTTCACACCAGCTCAGCACTTTTCACAGCTCTCGCCAGCCCCGTCACACCCGGCTCATCACATGCCTGCTCACACCCACCCCCTGCGCCTGCCCCGGGCACCCGGCCAAACCCACAGCAGAAAGGGTGGAAAAAAATCCAGTAAGCGACTGACCGTTTTCCAGCCTCACCACAAAACATTCCTGACGTTCTGAGTGCGTGTGTGCACAAGGTCCCGGATCACACGGTGCTGGTGGTGGTGGCACAGCCCCAGCGAGGACTGGGGACATGATGAACCCTGTGCTGGGGCACAGCATCACTCATGGCCACATGCTGGCTCTGCCCTGGCTGCAGCAGGGCCTGGGGGAAGCACTTTTGCTCTGAGAACAGACAGAACCGGCTCAGTGATGGAACCTCCAGGTAAGGGGCTGCAGGACCAGGACAAGCCAGAGCTGGGCAGGCAGATGCCACCCCAGAGCTCACTCCCAGCCCCGTGGGCACGTGGCCGAGCCGCAGGATGCCCAGGCAGGCCGGCCATGCCGTGAGCCGGGCAGTTGCCTGTGGCTGGGTTTTACACCTGCCGACCCAGGGAGAGGCCGCAGAGCCCCAGCCCAGGTGAGCTCGGACCTTGGAAATCCCCGGCTGCCAGAGCCAGGTGCCCGCCCAGCCCTGGCCACTGCAGCTCCTGCAGCGAGGGCAAAAGGCAGGTGTGTTTGGAGATCCCTGGAATCAGCAGTGCCCATCAGCTCCTGCCCCACATTCGGGACCCTCGGGTCTGTCCTGCTGGCTGCAGGGCAGGGATGCCCCGTTCACCTGAGTGTGACGGTGACACCAGCATGGCAGCAGCTCCGTGACTGTTCCCAGTGCCGTGACCACTGTGGGAGATCAATGACTGGGGTGCACCAGCAGCTCCCTGGCGGTGAAGCTGCGCTGGCGCGGAGGAAGCTGCGAGCATAGCTTCACACGGACTCGCCTGTTTGTTTGTTTAACGCATGAGTCATTCCCCGATCACGGTGTCCCCATCGAGGCGTCCCCGTCCCGGTGTCCCCATCCACACCTGCCTGTGCTGACTCACGGCTGGCCATGACCCCCTCAGGGCCACGCACCGGCCCCCAGCCCCAGCGAGGGGGCTGCAGCCCCTCAGGAACACACGGGGTTCACTCAGGAAAGCAAACATCGCTCAGCAGTACCTGGGGCGGGAGCTGGCGAGGGTTAAAGGGGTTTGGCCGAGGCAGCAGCAGCAGCAGCACCGTGCCGGGTCACGGGCGGTGAGGTGAGGGCAGAAGGCCACAGGCAGCGTGGGCAGAGTGGGTCAGGGCGAGCTCGCAGAGCCGAGGTGACTGCACCAGTCATTGCGAAAGTGAATCTGGTGAGAAGGGCCTGGGAACGGGAGAGAGGGGAAGGGGCAGCTGCTGCACCTTGCTCTGACTCACAGAGGCTGCCCGTGCTGTGGCACCGCACCTTGGGTTCTGCGTGGCACCACCAACACAGCACCCTGGGCATTGCACAGTGCCACTGACCCCCAGTGCAGCGCCTGAGGCACTGCATGGCACTGCTGGCTCCTGGCACAGCACCCTGGGCACTGCACAGTGCCACTGACCCCCAGTGCAGCGCCTGAGGCACTGCATGGCACTGCTGGCTCCTGGCACAGCACCCTGGGCATCGCGTGGCACCACTGATCATCTCCCTGTGCAGCCACCTGTCCCTGCCCAGGTCCACAGTGCTGCCCGCATGACACTGTGGCACTCCAGACCCTTGACAGCCAGAGCAGCTGCGGAGCCCGGTGCCAGCGGTGGCTGAGCGCCAGGGGCAGGTGGAGCTGCAGCCACAGCCCAGATCCACGGCAAACCCAGGGCAGGTGGAGCAGACCCCCGGTGCTGCAGCTCGGGGCAGCGCCTGGCACCGCTGCCCGGGGCTGGCACAGCCGGAGCCGCCCGAGACACTCGGGAAACGCGCCCGATCCGGAACCCCACACCCAGCTGGGGCGTACGCGGTGCCACCCCGAGCCCGGGGCATCCTCCTCCTGCACGCCCCAAGGCAGCTGTTCCCAAGGGACCCTCCATCCCCAGGGCCCCGGCAAGGGACGCGTACACCCAGCACGGCTCCGAGCATCCCCACGGGGACCCCCAGCACCGCCACCCGCGTCCCGCCGGCCCGGCCGCGCATCCCGCGGGCTCCACGTGGCCGCGATGGCCGGAGCGGCCGGGGGGTGGGGAGCGGCAGGAATCCAGCACTGAGTCACGGCTTCCTCTGCGAGCCCGTGAGTCATCCCGGCTGCGCCAGGCGCCCGGGTCCGGCGTGCGGAGTCCGCGACGCGCACACGGCTGCATGTGAGGGCAACCCCCGCGTGTAGGGGGGCCCTGCACACCCGCCCCGTCCGTGGGATCGCTGCGAACACACACACAGATGTGCCCGAGGGCACAAGCGCTCACACACGTGTGCGCACACCCGGCGTCTTGAATGCCCGTGGCCTCCACACGCACAAATTCGGGAGAACACATCTGTGCAAGGCACACGCGAGTGCAGCCGCGCGAGGATCCACGCTGACTTGGAGCACTGCCCTGTCATGGTTGTACATCGGGCCGTGGGCTGGAGCCCATCTCTGGGGCTGGGGCTCACCTGTGGGGCTGCAGCAGCAGTTTCTCCTGCACCCGAGGCTGTGGCTCTTCACTCTCGATGCCTTGGAGAGGAAGAAGAGGACGTGGGGAAACCTTGTCCAGTTGCAGATCCCTGCTGCATGCTAGAGCTTTCTGCCACCGCCCACGCAGAGCCCCGTGCAATAGGTACCCACAGCAGCACATCTGTCCTCCCCACACAGCTGGACGTGGGGTGCACGGAGGGAGGGCTGCAGGGTCTGCACAACCCCCCCGCCCCACGGGCAGCCGTGGGTGCACACGTGTGACCTGCACCCACCCTCACACGCAGCTCTGGGACACCCCCACTTTGCCACCTGGCAGTTCGCACCCACAGCTCTTCGCTGGCACTCGGGGTCCCCACCACTTTGAGGGGGTGGGGAAATTGCACTCGGCAGAGCCGGAGCTCAGTGCCACGACCACAGAGAGCGGGGATGGGGTGGGAGTTGGGGGAGGTGGGGAAGGATGGTCAAGGTTATGCTGCGCCAAGCCCGGCCCACGATGGAAACCGCCGGGGCCAGGCTCCTGCCCTAGCCCGGGGGAGCGAAGGGGGGCCGCCCCCGCCGACGTGGCAGCCGCTGCCTGAACCTCGGCGGGGCTGAACCTGCTGGAGCCCCCCGCCTGCAGCCGCACGAACAAGGGGACCCCGAGCGCACCTCCCGGGCTCTGGTCGCCAGGAACCCGCACACACACACCCAGAGAGGGGCACGGACCCCGGGGCGGTCCCCGGCCCCCCCAACGCTCCGGCTGTGCGGTGGGAGCGGGGGGGGGGAGGTTGCCACGGTAACGGAGCTCCCCGCGCGCCGGGATGAATGGACCGGGAGCGCGCGCGATCTATGAATGAACGAGCCGGGCCGGGAGCGCGGAAAGCCCGGGACGGATCAATGAGCACGGAACGGAGCCCGGGGCCCAGCCCCGCCTCCCGGCCGGGACCGGCGGTCCCCGGGAAGCCCCCGTCAGCCCCGAACCCCTCCGAGCTGTGCCGGGAACCGGGGACGGATCTCGCGGGGTGCCCGGTTCCGTCCCGCTCCCTGCCTGTGGATCCGGGCCGGGCTTTGCCGCCGCGGCGGGCAGGGGTCCGGCGAGCCGGGGGGAACACCCGGCCCGGAATCTGCGGGCTGGGGGGAACGGAGCAGGATCTGACTGTGCCCCCGGGCAAGGACAGTCCCAGACCTCGAAGCCGCGGTAGCCGAGGGGCTCCAAAGCTGGACCCCACTTCGTGCAGCCCTGGCCTGGGCACCCCCAGGGCTGATCCCGGCCATGGGTGGGGGCTGCTGCTGGGACTACCGAGGGGACCCAGCCCCGGGCTGCCCTTCCGCGCTCTGGGGTACCCAGAGCCCTTGGGGAGCCCCGGTTCCTCCGGGCCCCCTCCTTGCCAAGCGCAGGGCCCCAGCCCTGCCCAGCCCCCCTGACCCTTCACCTCCGCCCCTGTAAGCGGTTCCCAGAAGGCAGGATGGGAGGGGGGGCAGGATGGAGGGGGTGGGGAGCGGGGCGGGGGGGGGCACCGCCTCATCTTCCCAGCAGGGTCTGGGTCAGCCCTGGGTGTCACCGTCCCCCAGGACAGCCCGTTCCCAGCACAGGCCAGGGGCGGGGAGGGGGCGGGGAGGGGGCATTCCTGGGCTGCCTGGGGGCTGAGTCACCCCCGGCCACCGCGGCCACGCGCACACGCAGAGACACGCCACGGCCACACACGCAGCGTGCAGGACACACGGGGACACACGCGTGTGCCCGGGTACAGGCACACGCAGCTGGGTGAGTGTGCAGATCCACTCAGCGCCGCCGCCGCCGCGCACCTGGGGGACACACGAGTGACATGAGTGGAGACACGCAGCGACACATCAGCCACTCTCAGGGACCACAGCCGTGCACACGCACGCACACACATGTGCACACACACAGGGATTTGGGGGCGGTGCAAGCACGTGCCCCTCTCAACCTCTCCCCCCCCGCCCCGCACACCCCAACCAAGGGCCGAGCATCCTCCAGCTGTGACCAGCGCACTTGGGGACCTCCCCCAGCACCCCGTTCCTGGGCGATGGAGACCGAGGGCTCGAGGGGGGGCACCGGGAGCCGCTTGCGGGGGTGTTCGGCCGAGCGTCGCCAGGGCTGCGTCACGGCTCTGACGCACCGTCGCTACCTGTGGGTCCCGCTGCTATAAATAGCCCCGCGCCCGCCCCATCTGCCGCTCGCACGGTGCTTTGTGACGGGGGGGACACCCCGCTCCGTGCCCCCCGCGCCACCGGGGCCCAGGGGCCAGGTGGCCCCATGCCAGCCCCGAAAATCTGAGCGGTGGCCCGGGGGGGTAGCGCGGTGGTGGTGGCACTGTGCCACCTGGCAGGCTCTGGGCTGGCAGGGCCAGCTCGGACGTCACGAGAGCTCCTCGAGGTCCTCGTAAACACGGTGACGCACCGGTGCTGCCCCCTGACACTGTGTCCCCACCAGCCCCGTCTTTGCCCTGGCCCCACTGCCCGGGGCCGCGGTGTGGGAACGGGACCCCCACGGCTCAGCTCTGGGGTCAGGGTCACACTGGGGTTACCCCTCAACCATGCCGGTGTCACCGGGGCCATTGAGGCGCCATCCCCTGTGGATGCCAACACGGGGGGAGGAGGGAGGGACTGAGCCGGTGCTCCCTCCCACAACACCTCAGCTGAGAGAGGCTTTTGGGGGTTCTCCAAAAGGAGAAGAGAAGGGAGATTTGGGGTCTTTGTTGCTGTGAAGGGCAGTCAGCCAGGCTGGGACGCCCACTACGACCAGTACGGGTTCCCAGCGCGGCTCCTGCTGCTCCGTCCCCGCTGCGACCTCGGCCCGGGCGGGTGGGGGTCCGCGGGGCTGGGCTGGCGCCGCGCCCCCGGCCCC
>NC_031797.1:3285371-3297714 GCF_001522545.3 Parus major | reverse complement strand
GCCCCCTGTGTGCACATTGGCTGCGAGCTCCGCTTGCACACGCGTGTGCAAGGGGCCGTGGACACGTGTGGGGCAGTGGGAAGCTGTGGGGAGCGCCGTGGGGCCGCGGCCGGCGGGCGGGGTGAGACATTCCTCACGGCGCTTGTTATTTTATCTGGTTCAAAGTCAGTTCCTGGAATGTTTTTAATTCCAGGATCCATCCCCGCGCCGGCAGCTCCCGGGCCCCCCCCGCGGCCGCCTCTGCACCCCACACCGGGACTGCCTGCCCACAGCCCGGCCCCACAGCAGCACTGGGGCCCGGGGCGGGGGCTCAGCCTTTCGGGGGCCTCTGCACCCTCAGGGACACCCAGAAGTCACCCGTGGGTGCCCCATCCTCGGCGGGTACCCCACAGCCGGCTGGTGGGGGGACCGTCAGCATCCCCACGCGGGGGCCTGGGCTCGCCCCCACCCGGGACCCCGCTGCAGCAGACGCCGTGTTCCCAACTCGTGCCAGGGACACGCGGCAGCGCATCGCCCACCCGGCGTCTGGCACCGCCGCGCCAGCCCCGTCTCTCGCCCGCAGCCAGCGCCGGGTGCAGCCGGAGGGATTCCGGGGGGCTGTGGGGCTGGGGCTTCTTGATGCACCCCACGCCACGGGGGAGCTGGAGGCGGCCGCGGGGGTCCCACGGCCGCGGGGGTCCCACGGCACACGAGGCACAGCCACCGCCGTCGGCCGTGGGGTTGGTGGGCACACACGGGGTTCACCCGCGTGTTTGCAGGCTGGGGGGCGAGGGCAGGCGTTGCGGGGAGCCCGGGTGTGTTTGTGGGGTGCAGGGTGTAGCGGCTGGGTGTGCAAGGGCTGGGCGTGCAAGGATTGACGTGTAACCCCACTCATGCCTGCGCCGGGGTGTGCCCGGCACCGCGGGGCCGCGGCGTGGCCGGCGCCGTGGGCGTGCGCTGGGCCCACGGGTGTGCCGGGAGCTCTGGGAGCCGCGGCTGCTGTGGGTGTTTCCTGGCGCACCCTCTGCGGCAAGGGCTGGGCAGAAGGACAAGGGGGCACCCGGTGCAGCTGCCCCCACCCACCGGCCGTGGGTGCACGGCCACACGTGCCGGGTGACACCCACGCTGCCCCCACGGCGGGCACTACTCCGCAGGCACAGCGCTGGTGCCGTGGATTGCTCCATACTGGGAGCACTGGGATGAGCACAGCCCGGCAGCAGTGCCGGGGGCGGTGGGGAGAGGAGCCAGGATGGGGTGCAGGGGGTGAGGAGCACCGTGACACCTGAGCTGGACCGTGAGGGGGGCTCTGCCCAGCCTCACCCACCGCCAGCGACCCCCCCTGTTCTCAGCAGCATCGGGGGGCCCTGGGCGCGGTAATGTCACCCTGTGGCGTGGCACGATGTCCCCGTGTCCCTGCTTGTCTCCTGCCGTGCCACAGACACCTCCTGCGGGTGCCGTCCTGTGCCGTGAAGCCATGCCATGGCTTCGGGACCTGGGTTTGTGTCAGCTCACACCCTGCAGCACCCACCGCCCCCCCGGGACCCCCAACCCCTGAGCCGAGCCCATGGGGAGGCAGCAGCTGTTGGGACCCGCCAAGGACGGAGCGGGGGGTGCGCAGGGGAGCACCCACAGCGGGATTGTTTGCGTGTCCCCGCCGTGAGCGGCTGCTGGCGCTCGTCCCTGCGAGCACACACGCGTGTGCGTGTCCCCCGCGTGCCCTCCCGGCAGCGATTGCCTTACAAGGCCGCCGTGTTGCTCCTGCTGCGGTCGGCGGCTCTTCCCTTTGCCAAATTTGGCACGGACCGGGGGTGTTGAGGGGGGGCCGGGGGCTGCAGGGGGGCGGGGGGGGGAGCCCGAGGTCTGCTCTACCCGAAATGACGTCAAAGCGGGGTGCGGGGTGCCCGGTGTGGCACAAGTCACCGCAGGAACCTGAGCTGCTTCCGCTCCCGCCCGGCTTCCTCTGGCTGCTCCTGGGGGTTCAGGCTCCGGCCAGGCCCCCTCCCAGCCCCACACTGGCCCCCCCATGGGAAGAGCCGCTGGCTTCCCATCCTGTCTGTGAGGTGCTGAGTGCCCCATGGAGCTCTGGATTGTTCTCTGTCCCCAACCCCGGGTTGCGGGGACATGGCGGGGGGGACATGGGCAGCCACTCCTGCCCGCCCCCCTCCAATAACAGCGCCACAGCTCAGCGCCCTACCAGGATTCACCCCGCCCCAGGTGCCTGGAGGTGACAGTGTCACCGTGTCGGTGTCACAGCACAGCTCCGGGGTGTCCCAGCCCACAGTGTCCCCCCCCACAGCCACAAACACCCCGATCCCCCCCCGGCCTTCAGCTTCCTCCCGGGGTGCTGAGGGTTGCAGCAAGAGGGTTGCATGGGTGGGATGGTGCTGACACACGTCCCCAGCCCCTCACCCCATCACCTTCCCCGGGGCAAGTACAGGTGGGGAAACTGAGGCACGGCCACATTCACGGCCACCAACCCCCCCGCCCCGGCCCGCGGCCACCCCGCCGTGACGCAGGAGGGAGGGAGGAAGGGAGGGAGCTGGCAGGGAGCTGGCACTCACGGCCAGCCCGGCTGGTGCAACCGGCCCAGCTCCTCCGGGCAGTGGCCGGTGGGACCAGACTGGGAGTACCCAGTCAGTGAGCACCCAAGGGTTGGGGTCTGGCACCCAGAGAGAGCTGGAAACACCTCGAGGAGACCCCAGGCCTGTTCCTCTTCTAGGGAGGATGAGGAAGCTTCATCACCCCCCTCCTTCCTCCCACTGCAGGTACAAACACAGGGGTGAGTGCTGAGCAGGTGGGTGCACAGGTATGGGTCACCTGTGGCTGTGCCATGTCCCCTGACACCCACGGGGTGCCCAAGCAGCCCCTGTCTCCCCACCCTGACACCAGACACGATTGCATCCAGACTGCCCAAATTTATTTCAAAAATAAAAAATAAAATATTAAAGACCGAAAAAGCCTCGCTCTCCCCCCCGCCCCCCCTTTCCCCAAAACACACACAAAAAAAAAAAAAAAAAAAAAAAAAAAGACTTTTACAGACAAAAAACACATCACGTGGGGGCTCTATTTGCACAGATCCTGACGGAAAAAAATCCAAGTCGGACAAGAAAAAGGATCCTACGGCCTATGAAGACTATGTCAGTATTGGCTCAGTCGGGTCATTAATGTCTATAAATACCGGCCCCGTGGCTGGGACCGAGTTTGGGGTTATTTATTCAGGGTTTTTTTTTTCCTTTTTTTTTCTTCTCTTTTTTTTTTTTATTTTTTTAAGTTAAAAAAGAAAAAAAAAAATCCAACCACCCAAGCGGCGGGTGGGAAGGAGTCCAGCGACTCGGAAGTTGGGCTCGGCCGCAGAGGGAAGGCGCCTTGGCTTCTCCCTCCCCAAACAAAATTAACACCCCCCCCAAAAAAACAAAGCCCTCCCACCCCCGTCCCCCCTCCCCAGGCTGCGGTGGTGGGGCCCAGGCACACGTTGTCCCCCCGGCCGCCCGGGGGGGCCCAGCCCCACAGCCGAGCAATGCTACATATAGAAGGGAAGGAAAACAAACGGCCCCCAAATCCGGGGGGCTCCAGCACCTCCGAGAGAGACTTCATCTCCTCCTGCCTGCGCCGGGGGGGATGGCACAAGGTGGGGCCAGAGCCCACCCGGCTGTGCCCCTCTTCACAGCAAAGCAGCAGCTTCGATACGCCCCAGGGCCCCCCCTTGGGTGCCTGGACCCTCCCCCCAGCTGGGGAGGCTGCAGGGAGGGGGCAGCTCCTGCTGCTCCCCCACCATCGCCCCAAACCCAACCGAGCAGGGGGGTGGGAGGCTCCCCCTGACACGCAGGTCAGCCCAAGGCGTCTGGTCGCAGGAAACAGCAAATCTCGAGGAGCCCCGGCCCGCGACACCAGCGCTGCCTCCCCACAGCGGGGGTGGCGAGCGGGACCCCCCGGCACAGTCCCCCGGGGCCCCGGCTCTCTATGCTACGACAAACTCGGATTTCATCTCGGCCTTGACCTCCGGCTTCCAGACCGAGTCCTCGAAGTCCAGGTCCAGGCTGCCCTCGCTG
This sequence comes from Parus major, assembly GCF_001522545.3. Lineage (NCBI taxonomy): Eukaryota > Metazoa > Chordata > Aves > Passeriformes > Paridae > Parus > Parus major. The sequence continues at coordinate 3,293,686 of NC_031797.1, read as the reverse complement.
GAGACGCTGCTGTTGCTGTTGGTGCGCCCGGCCTTGCGGTTGGGCACCCAGTGGTACGGAGCCCTCGCGTCCCGCCGCGCCTTCCGCCGCAGCCGCTTCTGCTGCAGCAGCAGCTGCAGCCGCTCCACCTTGCAGCGCGTCGCCCGGTTCTCCGTCTGCCGCAGCCGGTCCCCTGCAAGGGGAAAGGGGAAAAGGGGGTCACGGAGGGTTGCCATGCAATGCCAGGGGGGAGGATATGCCAGCCCCTCAGGTGTGGCATGGATACGTGGATGTCCCTGTAACAGGCAGGGTGCGCCTTTTAATGGAGGAGGATGGGTCATGGTGGGGTTCCCTGGTGGGGATCCCATGGTGGGGGATCCACGGCTGGGCACAGCCCACACCAGGTAGCCCCCAATGGCACAGGCACATGGACACCCCCATAGAAGGTGCTCTCCAAAAGGAAAAGGGTGAGGTGGTTATGGGAGGGTGGCCTGACCCACATCCTGGGGGGGTCACATTGTCCCCCATGGCATGGTCCCTTGGATATCCCAAAAACAGAGTGCCCACCACAGCACCAGGCTGGTCCCCAGTGACCTACAGCCCTTTTTTGGGGTGCAGGGGCCACACACAACCCCTCTTCTATCCTCCTGGGTGGGTGGGGAGGGGTCCTGGCCCAGAGCAGAGGGTCTGGAAGAGGCTGGAAGAGCCAGCCACACCAGCAGGGGCTGGAGCCAGCATGAAGCCACCCCTGTAGGGACCAGGACCACTCCTGGCAAGGAGAGAAGGGAGAGCAAACCCCGAGGGGGCTGAGCCAGCACTGGTGGTTTCACTTCTTCCCTCTAAGCAAATCACAGGGGTCCAGTGCAGGTGCCTGCGACACCTTCTGGCCCCAGGGCTCCCAGGTGTGCACCCAAAAATGCCAGGGGAGCGGCTGCCATGCCCCAGCCAGGCCCACCTTCATCCCCAGTCTGAGGAGATGGGTTTGGAAAGGGGGAGCCAGAGTCTGGGTGACCCCAAAACCTCTGCCCACACAGCAGGGACAAGCCCTGAGCTCCCGGGGCAGCACGGACACCGCAGCCGCTCCCCCGCATCCCCACCCACACTGGGATGCTCTGACCCCACAGGGTTTGCCAGAGATGACAATGCAGGGTGGGTGGGGCGACCTCACTGAGTCCCCAGGGCTGCTGATTGTCCCCAAACATGCAGCCCCCCCTGAGTGACACCTGTCAATCATCCAGTTCCCAGTCCCTCTCTGCTCATCCCAGCCATGGACCAGCGACCCCCAAGAGGTACCAACCTCAAACCCCAACCCCTCTCTACTCGAGGGCAGCCGGACTCACCACTGGGCTTGCACATCCGGATCTGGCTTTGGCACTGGACAACGGGGTGCAGGGTGGGGGCGGCGGCCGCCGGCAGCGGCTCTGAGGTAGTTTTGGTGGCGAGGTCCGGAGAGGCAGGCGGCGAGGAGGAGGAGGAAGAGGAGGAGGAGGAGAACTGCGTCTGGCAGCGGAGCTGTGTCAGGGACTGGGGCATGCCCTGGTAGTGTCTCGTGGCGCTGAGGAGGTCGTTGAGGATCTGCAGGATGGTGCCGATGTCCCGCCGTGGCCGCCCGCTGCTGTCCTGGCAGTTGGGGTGCAAAGTGCCTGGGGAGGAGGAAGAGGTGGGTGTGAGACAATCAGCTCCCCCAGATCCACAGCCCCATCACCCCAACATCCCCCCAGAGCCCCCTGGAAATTCAGCAGCACGTACCGGAGAAGGTCCCTGAGAAGACCCCAGGCGCGTGGTTGACGAAGCTCTCGATGACCGCCCCGGGCTTGCGGGATCGGGCTGAGGGGGCCGGACTGCTGCCCGGGGAGCTGCTGCTGCGGGAACCACAGTCCACCTGGAGGGGAGAAACGTGGGATCAGCCTCGCACACGATCCTGCTCCTGACCTTCTGCCACCCCGCAAAGAGTCAGGTCAGGAGAGCCCAGACAGGGAGCAGATGCAGCAGGCACCGGTCCCAGTTCTCCTGGCATGCAAGGAACCACCCTGGGGGTCCCGACAGCCCCCCCTGCCCTGCTGTGCAAGAGGGAAAGGGAAGCAACAGCAGCAGCTCCTGCCCACCCCTGGGGACAGGCAGGGTAAGAGCTTGGGTTACACCCTGTCCTTGAGCCCCTCCCTGGGACCTGGGGACATTCTGGAGACCAGACTGGGGACAACCCATTTCCACACATGAGGAAATCGAGGGAGGGCCAGGCATGACCATGGCTGAGTTGGGAAAGTCACAGCTTCACCCCCCCTTTCCCCAAGGCCGCAGGACACCCCCAGACTCACCTCTGAGCAGGAGGAGACCACGCTGCTGTTCACCGTCTGCGTGCTGGCCCCGTGCGACCGGAACATCCCGGCGGTGACGGGAGCGGCGTGAGGGGCGTTACAGTACACGGGGGGTGCCGGCGCGGCGGGCGTGGGGCTGGGGGCCGGGCTCTGCTGGCACGTGGGCACCACGGGGATGCGGGCGAAGCCTGAGCCGCCGGCCCCGTGCAGCGTCCGGCAGTGGGGGCTGGCGCTGGCCCCCGCCTCGCCGCGGCTGGCGATGAGGTGCCGGTGCTGGAGCTGTCCGGTGCTCTGCTGAGCCGCCAGCTGCAGCTGCACGAACATCATGTGGTCACCCACGCGCAGGGCCAGGGTCAGCGGGGACCGGCCTGACAAGAAGTCGTTGACCTGGGGAGAGAGAGAAGGGACTCTCATCAGCCGTGGCACAAGCAGCAGCACGGTGGTTGCCCCTACAAGTTCCCTTGGCCATAGGGATGGGTCACTGAGGCAGAGAAGGGGTGACTCCCTCCCACAACCCCTCCCAGGCCCTCACCCATGCCAGGCTGGCAGGCGAGCCCAGCTGCCGTCCCCACGCGACCCCAGCCCGGTGCCAGCTCCATCAGCTGACGCTGCCGGGGGGTATTTTTCTTCCTTCTGCCCTTCCTGCCCTTTATTCCCCACCGCTGAGTGGCCGTGCATGCCTGGCCGCCCTCCCCGGCGCTGGTCCCGGCGGGCAGGGACGGGCACGGGCCGCAGCTGGGACTGCCCAGAGCCGCACGCCTGGCCAAGGGCCAGCACTGCTGCTCCGGCCAGCGGGAGGGGTGTCCCCCCCAGCTCGAGGGGGTGCCCCTGCTCGCACAGGAGGGGGCAGGTGAGGACATGCCGGGTCTCTGCGTGCCCACCGCTGTGACTCAGGCAGTGCAGCCCACCTGCCCTCCTCCCCCTGCTCAAGGCAGCTGGGGGTGGGGGACAGGCCCTGCCCAGCCCGGAGGCTCCAGCTCCGGCAGGTGATGGAGCAGCTGCAGCGTGGAGACAAGAGCCAGGGCCTGACCCTCCCCAGGCTGCAGCTGTGGGGGCCCCCAATGCCCAACACCTGCCACCCCCAGCTCACACCCCTCAGCCTCCCCCCAGTCACATAAATCACTTGGCAGCCGTGGCAGGGAACAGGGGAGCCCCCCAAGCACTGCCCCACATTCTAGGGGGGGGCTGGGACAGCCGTGAGCTCCCCCCTTGCCCTCATATGTGCTGCAGGGGAGCTGTGCCTCTCATCCCTGCCAGCCCAGATGGGTTTTTGGGGATGATGCCCCCGCTTCCACCCTACACCCCTCTCCCTATTCCAGGGCATGCAGGGCCCGGCTTTCCCAGCCTGTCACGTGCAGCTCCTGATATCACCCACCCACATCCTACGGCATCTTTGGGGTGCAGCCATCGAGGGGGTCCCCCGTGGGCCCAGCAGTGCCCTGCGCCCAGTGCTGCAGAGCGGGGCCCCCCTGGGCCCCCCCAACCCCGGCCCCGCTCCCCCACGCCCCGCTGCCGCGGGGGCCGCTTCTGAGAAGCCGTGGGAAAAGCAGCTTTAAAAATACCAGCAGCAAAGCCCCGAGCGTGTCAGGCGGAGGCTGCAGAGGAAGGGGTGGGCGGGAAGGAGACGCTGCAGCTCTGGACACGGAGGTTACGGGGCGAGGGGGCGGGAGAGGACAGCGGGCGTGCACATGGGCACACGTGTGCACACGCGTGTGCGCGCACGGAGCACCGGCGCTGCGTGCACCCCAGCCCCCCCTCCCCGTCCTGCCTCAGTTTCCCTTCCCATAGCAGCCTGGATGGCCTCATGCCAGGCTGGCAGCCCCATCTGCACGGCTTGGCCTCATCCCAGCTCCGGCCACCTCCGGCCCCTGTGTGGAGCCCCCTCCACGGCCGCTGGGCCACCCCAGCCGTGCTGCTTCTGTTCTCTGAGCCACTTAGGGGGTACATTTCACACAGGGACCCCACAGACCTCAACACCAGCTCCAGGCATATTCACTAAAGCGTGGAAAGGGGACCCAGCTGGGTCCTGCTCCCACACTGGGCTCCTGAGCTGGGTCTTTCACAGCCCCATCCCAGCCTCCTCCAGGCCCGGCTCTGCACCCAGGTGTGCCCGGGGGAGCCCCGCGCACCTCCCCGGGGCCCCCTGACGTCAGCGGGCCCCGCGGCCGCCTCCCGCTCCCTCTGACTCACCCCTGCCCTGCCTGACCCTTCGCCAGCACCGGGAGAAACCAGAGCACCCCAAACCCGGCCAGGCTCGAGCTGCCGGCGCTTCCCGGCAGCACCAAGAACCCCCCTCCATCCCCACGCGCGGGGGTCCCAGCGCCTTCCGCGGCACCCCCGGGCCCGGCCGTGGCACGGAGCCGGCCCGGTCCCCGCGGCGCCCCAGCCCCAGGGCTCCCAGCACCCGCCCCCACGCCGCTGCCAACCTCCCCCCCCGGCGAAACCAGCCCGCTCCAATGCAAACACGTCCCACCCAGCCGCCCGCTCGGCCGCCCACGCCGGGAGGACCCCGTCCCTCCCAGCCGGCTCCGCCGCGGGGGCCGGGACAGCCTCGCCGAGGGGGCTGGGGCCGCTGAGCCCCCCAAAGTCCCCGTACCTAGGGGTCCCCTGGGACCCTGCCAAGCCCTGGGGGACTCAGCTGCACTGTACCGGGCTCGGGGCCCGCAGGGATGGGGCAAGTGTCTCCCAGCTGCTTCTCAGAAACGCCGATGACTCAGAGAACGCTGCATTCCCGCCTCGCTCCACGCCTGGCCCCGCGTCACCCCGGCCCCCAGCCCCAGACACCCCCAGGCCCCCAACCCTGGGCTGGCAGAGAGCCCCCAACGAGCCCCTGCCCCGGATGGGGAGGGCAGCACCCCAAAACAGGCACCAGGAAACCATCCCGGGAGATCCAGATGGCAAAGGCAAGGCCAGGGCAAGGATGAGTGGGGGGAACAGGAAATGCCCCCCCTCCCAAACCCCTGCGGGGTGTCCAGCTGGGCACAGCTGTGCCCCCATCCAGCCACCTGTGTCTGTGCCAAGGGGGCAGAGGGACAGAGCCCCCCAGCCACATTCCTCCTGCCCAGGAAGAGCAGGATGTGTCATCCCCCTCCTCTGTTCCTCCTCCTCAGCACTCCTGGGCAGAGGGATTGAGGAAGGAAGAGGCAGTGGGACCGAACGCTTGCCATCCCTGGAAAGCGGGGGCAGCCATGTGGGGAGGAAGGAAGTGCAGGAGCATTTCCAGGAAGCCCCCGTGCCCGGCAGCCGCTTCCCCAAAGGCTGGGGAGGGGGTGGCAGCGCCCCGGCCCCCCCGCCACCCCCAGAGGAAGCAGCTCAGCTCTCCCCGTGCTCCGGAGGCTGCGTGACGCAGGCAGAGCCCAGCAAAGCATGAATGGGAGGAGTGGTTTCCTGCCCCCCCGCCGCCCCCCAGGTGCTGGCGGTTCCTCCTGCTCAGCCCTGGCTTCCTGAATCACCAACCGGAGGAACCTGCGGTGGGCAGGGAGGTGCGGAGCCGCTTCCCACAGCCAGTGCCAGACCGTAGCCCACCCACCCTCCTCTGCCTGCTGTGCTTGGTCTGGGGGGGCCACAGCCCTGTGCAGGGGGGTACCCTGAGCTCCACGGGCTCCTGGCTCCCCAGTCCACCACACCTCCCTGCCCACACCAGAGCAGAGCTGTGCAGCCCTGTCAGAAATACCTGCAGCCCTGAGGGCAGGAGGTGCACTGTGACCCCCCCAGGCCAGGCTGCCAGAACCAGCCCCCTCCCACAGCTCTGCACCCTGGCTGGGATGGGGGCAGAGACCCTTCCATGGGACCCCAGCAGCCTCTGGCACCGGGGATCCACTGTGGCGCCAGTCCAAGCTCACTCCCCCAGCCCCCATGGGGTTAAACCAGCTCCCAAAAGTCAAGGTCACCCCCGGCAGCCAAGGGCACTGCGGGTCAGTCCCTGTGGTCAGGGCAGCCTGGCCCTCGCCACATCCCCATGGGGGCCACAGCAGTGCCCCCCACCAGCCCCTTCTCTGATCCCTGGCACTGCATGGGGCTCAGTCCCTTCCCAGAATTTAACAAGGTGGGTTTATAAAAACCCTCAAAAACCCAAGCCTTAAAAAACCCGAAGCTGCAGCATCGGCCAGAAAAAGGAAGGAAAGAGTTTCACAGCAGTAACAGAGACAGAAAACAAAGGAGCGGGGCCTGCGCGGCTGGGGGTAAATTCCACCTTCGCGGCAGGAGCTGGCGGCTGCGCACGCACCCACGGCTCACCCACGGCTCTCCCACCCTGGGAACGCTTCCGCCCCGCAGCTGAGACCCCCCCAGCAGCGAGGACCCCCCCAGCCGCCCACTTCCCACCCCTCCGACAACTCCACAGCGATTCAACCACGGCCCCGCCAACGCCGCCCACTTGGCCCCTTCCGCGCCCCTTCCTTGGCAGCCGGCGCCCGAGCACAAGGCCACGGAGCAAGGAACAAGGAGAGGGTCAGAACACCTCGGCACGGCCAATCCGAGCCCCCCAAGGACGGCTCCAAGGAAAGGGGGAAGAACCCTTTTGGCGATGGGGGGGAAGCCGGGCTCTGCAGCCCCACGAGCCCCCAGCGCGGCCCTGGCAGCCTCCTTAACATCCATCACAGCCGTGGGGCAGATGGGCAGCCCTAACCCTGCACCCCAGGGTGGGCAGTTTGGGGGGGGCTGCAGCCCCACATCCCCGGGCAGGGCTCTGAGCCGCCCGGCTCTGCCACCGACCTGCGGCGTGACCTTGAGTGAGTCATTTCACCTCCCCAGCTCCCGGCTTGTTTGGGCTGCGAGGCTGCGGCGTGGGACCTCCCTGAGCCCGGTGCTGCTCAGGGTGACGGTGCCCGCCCCGGGCAACACCCTCAGCGCTCCCAGCCCTGCTGGAGGTGAAACCTCAGCGAGGCACCAACGCCAAAGCTTTTGGGAGGGGAAGCAAAGTCAGGCTGCAGCTGTCCTTCCCCACCCGCCCTCCGCCTTTGTCTCCATCCTGCCCCGGCATCCAGCCCCTCACCTGAGTTTCAGTTAAGCTTTCCAGAGCTTGCATCACCGACTGTTCTGGCCTGGACGCCTGGGACTGGAAAAAAAAGGAGGAGGGGGGGATTAACGTTACAAATGCAGCGAAGGAGGGGGCGTCCGCAGCAGGAGGGAGGGATGACATGTCACTTCCACTATTTCTACACAAGCCCTGAGAAAGGAGTGAAATACTAAACCTGCTGCCGTGCCCAACCCAGCGCTGCCTCCTCAGCGAGAGCTGGGGCAGCAGAGCCGCGGGGCTGCCAGCACATCACATCCTCATCCTTGCCCGGGGCTTTAATAATAGACAGGGACGAGTGGGAGGGATGGAGGGAGCAGCAGGAAAAGGCCACTCACCATCAAGCCAGCCTCCACGGTGGGCACCAATGTCAACTTGCTGCCTTCCACGACCCCCAGGTCCTGCAGTTTGCCAGAACTGAGGCGGCTGTGAGGGAAGACACCAAAAGCAGGGTCAGTGCAGGTCAGGCAGCCCCCCCAGAAGCTACACACGAGAGGGGGACACCAGCTGCAAGTCTGGCTGCTCCCAGAGTATCAACAGCCCCCAAGCACCCCTAAACCAGGAAATTCCAAGCCTTTGCAGATAGGAGGGAACCCCGGCACCCCACTGCTCAGCTGCCCCCCCGGAGGAATGCACGGTGTGGGGCAGCCCTGTCCTGGGCACGGGGCAGTGCTGAGGGGGCCAGAGGAGAGCTTTAGCTGTGTGTGTGGGGGGGTGGGAGCACAGGGTTCGTGGCACAGGAAACCTGCCCACGGGGGGGGCGGTTAGAGAGAAGTTGGGACCAGGGTAGGTGGGGGAGGCAGCACTGGGAACGTGCTCCCTCAACCCCGCGGGTGCCGGCAGATGGATGTGGTGTCCCCGTGTGTCCCCCCCAGCTTCCTCCCTAATCCAGGAAAGACTCTCCAAGTTACTCCCGGCCCGGCCCCACGCGGGCCCCGCTCCACGCGGGGGGTGCGCAGCCCCTCGGCCCGGGCCCCCGGCAGACAAAGGCCCCCCCGCCGCCTCCG
>NC_031797.1:3283914-3285019 GCF_001522545.3 Parus major | reverse complement strand
GAAGGGGGAGGGGGCGGGAGCCTTTGTGCGGTGCCGAGCCCGGTACGAGGGGGCCGCCCCCGCGCCCAGCCCCGCTGTCGGGGGCTGGGGACCCCGGGCCTCCCGAGCCGCGCCGAGCCCCCCCGTACCGAGCCGTGCCGTACCTCTCTTTGTGCAGCAGCGCCAGACGCTCCTTGGGCACCTTGAGGCGCTGGGACAGCCGCCGCTTCAGCCCCTCCACCGTCTCTTCGGCGGGCACCGAGAGCTCATAGCGGGTGCCGGTGGTGGTGTGGATGTAGAGGTTCATGGGGGGCTCGGGTGGCCCCACCTCGCAGGCGGGAGCCCCGCGGCTGCAGCTCCTGGCGCCGGGCTGCGGGTCCATCCGCCGACCTGCGGGGGCAGCGGCGGTCGGTGTCGGGGGGCGACGGCGGGACGCGGCGGGGGGGGGGGGGGCGGGAGCGGACAAAGGAGGGAGCGGGGCCCGCTCCGCCACACGCCCGGCGGGACCCACGGGAGCTCCGGCTGCGCGGCGAGGCCTCGGGCGGGGGCCGGGAGGAGGCGGGGGGGCGGCTAGGAGGGGGTTCCCCAAGCAGGGCTGCACCGGCCGTGCCTTCCGCGGTCCGGGCGGAGAAAATAAAATATATATATTTATAAAAATAAAAAATATAAAAATCTCCCGTTCTCGCCCCGCTCCGGTGGCTGCCGCGGGAAGGGGCGGGGGGAGCGGTGGAAGCGGCGCTGCCTGCCCCTGCCTGCCGCCTCCTTTCTTTCTCCTCGCCGCCGCTCTGTGCTCTCGGTGCGAGGTGTCTGGGGGCGGGGTGAGGCCCGAGGCCGCGGCGAGGGGCGGGGAGGCCGCCTCGCTCCCCCTTCTCTGGGGCCGGACCCGCCGAACCGGCCGCCGCTCGCGCTGCCGTGGGAGCACCGGGGGGGGGAGGGAAGTTACAATGTAGCAACGTCCCGCGGGCGGGGCCTCGCCCTCATTCACTCCGGCTCCTCCGGCGGCCGTGGCCAATGGGAGCGCGCCGAGCGCCCAGACATCCGCGGCGGCGGCCAATGGGAGGCGGGCGCAGCTTCCCCACGTGGCCCGGCGGGCGGGGCGGTCCGGCCGGATTCCTCCCGCCCACGC